>NW_009648250.1:1766787-1768972 GCF_000708025.1 Charadrius vociferus | reverse complement strand
AGTTACACCATTTTTTTTATGACATGTTTTTCTCTGCAAACTTTTGTTAAGGAAATGTTTATAAGAAAGATGGCATATTTTATAATTGACATTTGTTAGTACAGCTGTTCATTCAAATATATGTTTCCTGAAAAGCTTGCGTGTTGACTTCTAGAAGAAACTCAAGCAGGAAACCACAAGAATAAATCCATTTTAAGGAAAGTATGGGGATATACTGACTTGTTGTTTCCATAATCTGTGTAATCATTAATTTAGACGCATTTAACCATGAAATAAAGACATTCAGAGCTGAACAATATGCTAGTCTGACTATGTGCTTGAGGCATTGCTCACAGTACCCACTTCTTGATGAACAGACAGCCCATGCTTTACATCTGTTTAATCGCAGTAAGCACTTTTGCTCAACTTAGCACTTTCCAGTTTTATTTCCCTTTTACATGGAACAACAAAACATTTTTTTAAAATTAAGCTAGATTATGGTTGGCAGTGTTCTAGATATCAAGAACTGTAATCTAAACTGGAATTTTCAAGCAACAGTTCTGCTACAAAGAAGATGAAATAAAAACGGACAAATCAATATACATAAATGCTTCATATTCACAGAGTAGGCAAGGTACTTTTTAATTTTTCCTTTTGCATATTTGAAGTAGTAGTGATGTGTGCTTTGGGGGGAAAAAAGGGGGCGAGGGGCAGAAAAAAGAAAAGAAAAACAAAACAAAACACCCCACAACCTTACCACTGCTACAAAGAGCTACACTTCTGTTTTAATTTTGTGTAAATATTTGTAAATTGGTCAGTTATTGTAAATTGAATTTAAATAAGTAATCCTGAAAAATTTAGCTTTTCCAAAATAAAGTTGTGAACCCTCTTCTAGACCTGCTGTAGCACAATTTGTGCCTCTCCTATACTTGTTATTGAAGACCAATTCATTGTTAAAACTGTACTTACCATTAATGTCAAATTCATATTCTCATTTTTTTAAGTTTAATATTTTGTATGGTGTCCAGTGGAATAAAATTTATATACGGAAGATACAGCTTATTTTTCCAGCTGATGTTATTTTGTACTGCATATTTAAAATACTTCCTATAGTCAAGTAGAAAAGGAAATACATTGTAAAGGTAAGGCCCCTGTTGCAAATCATAAACTTCTGTATGGCTGTTCCGCACTGCGTCTGTGTACAGGCAAAAGTTTCAACTATTGCCGTTAATAACAAGATTGTGAAAACCCTTATAACTGTGTAAAATAGCAATTATTATCTCTTCTTGGGCAAACTTTTAACTTCTAATTTATTTCTAGTTTTACAATTTAGAAGTTCTAGAAACTGTAAACTATTTGCCTGATGTGAGGTTACTTAATACACACTTCATCATGATCTAGTCTACATAAGATTTTGGCTTGCTTCTTAAAACAGCTTCCTTCTGCAATTTTTAACAGTCTTGCAGTTTTGATCTGACTCCAGAAATCCACTAAAATGTTCTCCCTCCATGTGTATGTTCCCCCTCACTGCCCTTCCTCTTTATAAGATGGTAGAGTTGGTCTCAATGAAACATTCACTTTGATCTGCTTTTTGTAAAATGCAAGCACAAGTTTTTAATACAGGATGATGTCTGGATTCAAAGATGCCTTACAAGCCCGAGATGGATTCTGCGGAGAGAGGAGGGCTTCTCTTTTTCTAAAAAGAGTGCTGGCTATCTGTCTGGAGTATGTAAAACTTCCCAACCTAGGGTAACTAAAAAGGGACGTATGTGTTCAAACCTGGCAAGAATGTATTTCAAGTGAGCTGGATGTGAGGCACAAAACTTTATCCATGTCTATCTCTTACGAGTTTGCATGGCATCACTGAAGGTGTCAGCATATCTCACAGCTTAAATTACTGCTCTGTGTTTGAAACCGCTTCAGTTAAAAGAATTGTGGCACCTCCATGCAACTCTGTAAACGTTGACCCGCCAACTCAGCGACCTTGTTAATTCAAGCCAAGATCTGTAACCACAATGGCCTGTGTCTTTCAAAAGAATCTTTTTGCATTTTTTTTCTCTCAAGTTTATGGACTTCTGATAAGCTACATTTATAATCAGAAATGTAAAGTCTCGATGGTAGTTTTCCCCAACTGCTCAGGGACAAGCCTGTTTGTCTCATCGTCTCTAACAATGGAAAACTCCCGAGTAACTCCCCAGGTGTAACT
>NW_009648250.1:1763645-1766757 GCF_000708025.1 Charadrius vociferus | reverse complement strand
GGCGAGAGCACGGAAAGTGGCAGTGCTCTCACACACTAAAAAATAATCTGAGAGGTCTTGAAAACAAATTTCACCAGATGCCATATCATATTATTCTTCTGTCAAGGCAAACAAGCAGTACCGTTTTCCATGGAAGTGCCAGACAACTGGAACAACACTGAACAAACAATTATATTTGTTAAATGGTGGGCTGCAACTCTCATCGGAAAGCTTCAGATAAAATACCACAAAATAAACGGCTTGGGGAGTGTGAGTAGGAGCTGAACTTTAACTAACTTTCGATTCAGTTCTGTGTAGTCTGAAGTTGTTCAGAGGTTTAATGACCTGGATTTTCATCTACTCTGGGCAGGTATCCAGAGTGAGAAATCCACTAATGGCTATCATAAATCTTAGTGTGAAGTTTTCCCGTCTCCTCAACTTCACAATGAAAACCTTCACACCCCTATCCCTTAGCGTACGCCCTAGTAGGAATATTTTTTCTGGGAGACCTTTGGTAAAAGGTGTTTTTCATGGCTGACCAAGGTTTCAGTGTGTGTGCAAGATGCTAACTTCTGTGAGGCTTCTTACTGCGTTGAAATAAAAATGCTTTAGTTCAGTTCTGTTTAGGTCTAGTTTTGACTACACATTTTGGCATTGGGCTTGCCCGTCGTTTCTCACCTTATATAATGTCAGAAATTGCTAGTGTCTTGTCTAGGATTTTAGGAACTCTCTTTAGTCTTCTAGCAGTGTGTTTAATTAACAGGTTCAGAGGTGTACAGGAGGACCAAATGTTAGCGAGAGCTTCCCATTTGGCAACAGTAGTGCCAGAACCGGCATAGGCTGTACACTGTGAATCTTGAAGTTTCTCTTCTAGTTCTCTTGCTCTCACTTTTCCTAAAATGTGATTGTGTAAGTGTACTCTCTGTACCTTAAGGTGTTCTGACAGTATAAGAGGTTATTTTTAAGAATTCCCTTACAAAGAATTCAATATAAACCAATTTTAAGGCTCAAATTGAAGGGTGACATGGTTATTTGAGATAAATGGGCCGACATGATAAAAGGATGTAAGATGATTTGTAGATAACCTGAAATTAGTGCTTGTGAATACTGTTCCAAGTGCTTATTTGGAACCAATGCTTTCCTTGAACTTGGGTCACTGGACTCAATTCACAGTATATTTGGTGTTAAATTTAAGTCCATCAGAGAATGTCACTCTTGATTTAATGGACTCTACTTGCTCTGGGTTATCTCACATGTCTTTTGTAGTGTTTCTTTTTGTTAGGTTTGTCTTGTTTTCTCTAATCCTTTTGTGTTTTGATGTAAATCTTCCCCTCATTGGTTTTACAGCATATTATGGTTGTAGGAAGAGCATGAAAGAATATGCTGTTTTGGTCAACGTACAGGTCAATTTAAGTACAGAAGGAAGACCGGTAGGTCTGGAAATAATTTGAAGGCATTCTGGTAAAAGGGTACTCACCTTCTTGCTATGCTGAAGGCTGAATCAAAACTTGTGCAACATATGTATGCTTCATATATAAGCATTTCTAGAAGATTGTGATGCTCTTGTCTTCCAAGTGTAAAGAATGTGAAGTCCTCTACCTTAAATTTCATTGTGCTGCGTACACTGTCTCTGTGCTCATGATAAAATCTGGAGTTTAAGTTAATATCTGTTTCAGGTACACTTCTTGAGAACTTACGTCCTAACCTTGTAAATTGTGTACCTTAGTGGGTAGGTCAAGAGAGCCATCAGGTTTTATCTGTATGTACTGTTTAGGAAATATTTTACTTCAACTGAATCTGTCAGTAGAATTTTTATTAAGCATTGCCGCGAAAGCTTGTACTCAAATGCCTGCTTGGGTGTTTCTGTACATAAAACACAAGGAAGAATTTGCTGACTGATCTATAACTAGTTATATATTTGAAGAAAAATAAAAATGAAAAGGAAAAGGGGATTAGATTTATACTGTGTATACAATGTTTTATACCTGAAATAACTTGCCAGTTCTTTATTTAGAATCAAATCGGTGCTTCTCCCCCTCTTCTAAAAAGTAATTTTAAATGCAGCCATTACTTTGGCTAGTACAGCTTGGAAATATGTCCATTTTGTCTGTGAAAAGCACCGCATTTTGTGAGAAATGCAGAATAATAAACAGTAAATGTGGATTAACCTAAAACCTACATGATAATGTAGTTTGTCTTTGCTTTAAATGCAAATTGGCTCCACTCAAAGAGGAAATTTGGAATGTCCAGTGATTTAACACGTTGACAAATTTGGGGCTTCAAATATGTTTCCTGTGTGTTGTTAAAAACTATTGTGCATCTGATACCTCTCGTGGTACTGTTTTGATTACTGAAGGTGTGTTTCCAAGGCTCATCCACTAGCAGGTGTATGTGACACCTCTAGCTCAAATTTGAGGTGCTCCGAGTGTTCTCCGGGTCAGGACTTGCTTTTGAACGCCCTAAGTGCACCTTTCTTGGGGGGGCCCACCAGAAAGCTCTCCTTCCTCTTCCCCTGTGCCGTCCACCCCAAATTCTCAAGGGGTGGCTTGAGACGGCCTGCTGGGGCCGCAGCCCCTTCCCCCTGCCGCCGCCGGGCTGCCCCGTCCCCACTGCGCGGACACGCGGCGGGCAGGCCGAGGGGACGAGCAGAGGGAGAGATGGCCGTCGGGTTTCACCACGTGTCCTGGCACCCGGTTGGTGCTCGGGCCTGGGGTGGGACCAGCAGCCACTCGGCGCTGTGAGTTCGCTGCCTGCTATTTAAAGCCTGCCCTGAGTCAGGAGAAGCGAGAGCTGCTGGGGATGACAGTTGCTTCAGGCTACCCTGGGGAGGACAGGGTCGGGGGTAAAAATCACCGGCGAGGGCCTGAGCTGGGGAGGGCATGGAGGGGTACCGCGGCGCCCAGTGCGACAGGGCGTCTGAGACCTCCTCCTTCGTAGAGGATGAGGAAGAAGAGGAAGAAGAGGAGGAGGAGGAAGAGGAAGAAGAGGAGGAGGAGGCTGTGGACCCCGGGGAAGCAGAGGAACTGACTAACAGGTACTGCCTCCCCAGGGACTCGCGGCCTCGGGGGCAGCTGGCAGCTTCATCCCAAAGCACAAGCCCGGAAGGGCGGGGGGATGCCACGATTGGGACCCC
>NW_009648250.1:1750751-1763417 GCF_000708025.1 Charadrius vociferus | reverse complement strand
AATGGGCAAAGATTATAACGGCACATTGAAAGTTGTTCCGTTTTGTGGCCCTTTCTCCCTTCCCCCTAGTCCCTCCCTATTCAGTCTCTTCTTCCCCCCAAAAAAGGAAAAACTTGTTGTACATGCTCGCCACCGCCTGCCGTGATTTGTGTGGCTGATTTTTTGGGGTGCAATGAGGAAAGTTTTATCACTTTGATTTTTTTCCTTTTTTTCTTCTTAATAACTCTTGTGCAATTTGTTGTCCTAACACTGTGCTCTGACCATCGGGAAAATAGCGAAGGAGGCAGTGGCCGCGTGCCCATCGCGGGGCCCCGCTCCTGCGCAGGATGCGGCATCGTCTGCAACCCGATCCACGCAGACGGACCCCTCCGGCCGCGCCAGACCTGCTGGTGTCCAAAAGAGACCTTGAGGCCCGAGAGTCCCCCAGCGTGTATCGGGTCGCAAGATTTTTTCCTTGTCTTGAGTAAAGCCTGTCAGTTTTGGTGTGGGAAGAAGTTTAAGGTATTTCCAGAAACCAGTTTCTTAAGAAATTTGGGTGATACTGTTCCTAAAACCTCAGTGCTGCAGAGTGGTCCTGCATGGACAAACCACGCTGGGTGTATCACGGTTCAAAGCACTTTCTGACATAGCTGATGGTCACCGGTAGGAAAAAGATGGCAGAAGAAAGTCGGGGAGGCCCCATGCAGCCTCACCCACTGCGGGAATGAAAGTGCTGTGGGAATGAAAGTCAAACAGGGAAACGTAGCTCAGGACTGTCAGAAAACCTCCTTGCAGAGGAAACAGAGAGCTGGTATTCCAAAGAAGTGGAGGGACAACCCCCGGTGCGTAACTCTGCTCTTCTCCAGAGGGAGATGTTGACTCTTTAGCCCTATACAGGCAGTGAGAGGGGTTACATGCTAATACAAACAGCTTATGCATGGGTGCAAACCCTATGAGATAAACAGCTGAAGTCGGTGGAGGGGAGCTCCTCACTGCAGACAGCTAAAACACAGCTGACTGGGTATTATTTAATGCGATCTGCAATGAAATGGCTAATAATAAAACTCAAATTGTAAAATGTACGTGGGAATGGCTAACCTTTCCCTTAAAGGGAGGGAAATCTATGTAGCCTTGCAGTTATTTACTGCTCGTGCTGGGAGGACGGCTGCTCCACGGGTGCCAGTTAGCAGCTCCCCACAGCTGGGTCCTGCTGCTGTCTGGCCGCCTGTGCCATGCAGACTCAGGTGGTGCGTCTAACGGCTTAATTAAATCACAGCAGTCATTCCCTTTAGCTCTCCAGTATATTAAGAATTGTAATGTTCATCTCTATCCTTAACCATCTTACTAATAAAAAGGGTCAGAGTCTAACAGGGAGGTTTTTAACAGCAGTGTTCAGTGGTAACTGAGTAGATTTAAATCCATCTGATTAGTTTAATGAGGCTAAAGGAGGAGTTAAATTTGGGGTTTGGCACAGATATGGTAACTGCACCAAGTGTTCAGCAATAGCTTAGTAAATAAAACCAGTTCTTTAACTGCTTAAATTTTGTAGTTGCTAATTTCAATATGGTTGTTGAGCTTATGGCCGTCTCCTATGCCGAGTGCCTGGACAGAGCTCCGGGGAGGTGCTGGCTAAGCAAGAACAGCTGGGCTGAGCCCCTGAGACGAACTTACTTAGACTGTAAGCTAATTATTTGTTGACAAACAGATTTTCAAGCCCTTGTTGCTGAACAGATTTTTTTTTTTTTTTTTTTTTTTTTGTGCTTTGAAAATGTAGCTTAGAGGAGATGTAACCAATATGTAAACTTGGCTGAACACAGTCTGTCCTGGACCCTGCCGTCATTGATTTATTTTTAACAGCGCCAATCTCTCTGCTGCTGTTGTCTTGCTCCGCTGCGTGCAGTTGAACAGCACCTGGTTGTGCAATGTTGCACCCATCAGGAAATTCACCATTGGCTCCTGTTTCCACCTTTCTAGCGTGCTAAATGTCCTCATTCCTATTTTGTAAGAGAGTTACACAGAAAGTCTGGCCCAAGGTCAGCAAGTGCCTGTGTGGCAGAAGCAGAAGAGCCTCGGTGTTTCCCGGGGACACTAACCCCCGAACCCTGATGGACCCTCTCTGCTCCTGCACCAGTCCTTCTGTGGCAGCCGCAGGGAATAAAATCCCAAAAGCTGCAGCAGAGCTTGTGACTTGCCCCAAAATTATGATACATGCACATAAAAAGCAGAAAAGTTTGGGTTTCACATCTCTATTACCCTTTTTGATGTAATCTTTAAATAATATGGGTTCCTAACACGGGTTTTTGTGCCGGTAATGAGAGTAACACATGGCATCAGCACATATTATAAAGACGGGATAAGGCATCATGTCCTTGTCAGCATAAATAACCCACCAATCTCCAGAGGGTTCACACACTATTTTCTTGCCTTTGGGCATTTTACTATCTGAGATATACAGATCGTGGCAGATGTCTTTTGTTTCTAACTCCATGTAGAATTAATCATCTGAACAGAGAAAATATTTTGAAAGCGTGTATTGTGTGTTTTAAGGCAAACATGAGTATGAAGTTAATAGGCTTTAATTTTTGCATTGATAACGGTGAGATTAAAGCCTAGCTACAGGGAGATAGTTTACTGGTTGACGTACCCACTGGAATATCTGAGTCTCTGACAACTACGTGATGAGTGAGCAGGTTCTGTTTCTCAGACCATTCCCAGCTGGCTTCCTTTTGCAGTGGAAAGGTGTCTCGATGTGTCTGTGCACAGTGCTTTCATAAAAATGGCTCTGCAGCCAATTTACATGTGTTTCGAGGTGGCTGGTTTGCCCGAGATGGGCATGAGACTGCTGCTACCTGTTCATTTAGTGATAACCTAAGACCAGTAAATGGGGAGAAAGTCCTGGAGTTCTGCAAATGTTTTAAAATTTTATTTATTTATTTATTCCTATATTTTTAATGAAGCAGTCCTTCCACAAGGTCAGAGGTGTGGAAGCTTCAGAGCTGAGTCTAGCTTAGGATGAGCAGTGAAAAGGATGAAAGAGGAAGCAAAGCAGAGCGGGAGGCTGCCCGCCACATGGGGGATGCTGCAGCATCCAGAAGAGAAAAGGAGTGGAACAATGAGGAATGGGAGGGTGGGAAGGGGAACGCTGGGGTTTTGTCTTCCCAAGGACAAGATCGCCATGCTCTGTCCAAAGCAAAGAAAGTAAGACAGGGAGAAAGGATGCATGAGTTTAGTTTCCAAACGAGGCAGAACATGCCTGGGGCCGGGGTGGAAGGGGCTGACAGCTGTTTGTCCGCTGCCAGCCGTGGGGAAGGTGAGAGCGGCAGGAAGTGGGGGTTTTCCAGCATCCCGCACAGCGGTGCAGGGGCTCGGGCTGCAGGGCCCTGGGAGCAGCTGAACAGGGTGACGTGTTGAGGCGGCAGTGTTGGTGCAGTTGGCAGACCTACCCCACATCCCGGCCCCAGCTGGCAGCTCCAGCCGGGAAATACACCTTGCTCAATGTTTAGTTTCTCTTCAGCCTTTTTGATAACATTAACTGAGTCCTTGATAAAGGTCTAGATTGCAGTTCGGATCTAAAATAACACACAGACTTTGAGAAGTTCCCTGTTAGGTCTCAACAAAGGGATTAAATCACCGTGTAAAGGAAGTGTCCCAGCCAGACGCAAGCGTTTGTTCGATACCTGTGCTCCCTCCACGACCTGTTCAGTGCAGAATCCAGAATGCGGGATTGAGGCAGACCTCCAGGGCACGGAGGTGCTGTGGTTTCTCAAGCAGCACGTGAAGCTGCGACTGGCAGTGCCACCGGGCCATGCTGTGACCTGACATCTGGAAAAGAGACCAGCAGCACTGCAGCGGGTTGTGTCACTTCCCAGGCATTTGCAAGTGTCAAGGATGGAACAAGACGTCTGAGACTAGCCCAGCTCCTGGCTCCCAGCTACTCTAATAAAAATCAGCTTTGTAGCAGTGCAAACAGCAGTCTTACTGCTTTTAGATAATTATTCGTTTGAATTTGGACAGACGCACAAGCCACCGTGTTGCCAGAAGGGGCATCATTAACACTGAAGGAAGTTAGCAGTAGGCTGACAAGTGAAAGGCTGAGTTTAAAATAGTGAGGTCCTGTAGCTTCTAATTCTTTTACCCTGAAGAAGGAGATGGATGATCTATAGCCTCAGGAAATGCAGAGCAACAGGCAGAAACCTCGCTGAGCATACTGATGGCTGCAGCGGAAAGGGGCAGAAACTACAGGGATGTACGGAATAGAAACACAAACACAGGAAAATAAAATATTTCCTTTAACTGGGAAGGCAAGCTGGCCAACACCAATTTCCACCTCCCTTGCGCTGTGCCCACAGGGTTCAAGTAGGAGCCTTCAGGCCCATGAGAGGTCTTGCCAGTGTAAGCCATCGGCATGGCTAGACATCTCGGTCATTCTATCTGGGTTGTTTTCTGCTTGCGAGGGGTTATGTAGCAAACAGCAATAAGTTTTTATGATACCAGGAGTGACAAGGTCTGATGTGAGGGGGGTGAAGGGAGTCTGTGGAGGATTTGAGAAAGCTGCTGGGCTGGCTATACTTCTCTGTGATGGTGGTGGTGTAGCACCGATGGACAGACCTCACTCAGCGTGTCCGAACATGAGTACTCTGGCAGCTGGGGAGGTGAAAACTCTTCCCTGGTATGATACATAAGGAAACACATGCCCAGCCTGCTGGGTGGGACTAGAAACCTGAAATTTCAGTGGACACAGTGTGGAAATCGTAGTCAGAAGCAGAGGAATGTGAGAAGCAGGGAGAGATGATAAGAAAAAACTGGTTTTGAGCTATTATGACAGGAAACACAAAACCAGTTGTCGGTGTCATCAAGGGTTACGAAAGGTTTGAGTCAATGTCCTAGCAAGGAAATGACAAACTGACAGCACATGTGCCAACAGGATTGGATGTGAAACGTCTATGTGGAGAAAAGGCAGCCCTGTCTTTTGTCCCTGGATGTCAGTGGCCTCATATCTGCATTTATGGGGCAGAAACATTGCAAATGTCTTTTTGCAATGTCAGACACTTCCTCTGACTAAAGAGGGGTCTTTCAGCTACTACTAAAGAGGGGTCTTTCAGCTACTACTGTGCAGCGTGCAAACTGTACACAAAACTACGGCAGCATTTGGAAGTATAGTGGAAGGAAATGCTTGACTTATGTGTCTTTCATTCTGGTGTTGAAAATATAAAGTACCATCTCATCGCACTCTAGAGGAATATGAACTGTGACCGCAACCTTGGAAATGGGACAATGATGTGAATAATTCAAGCTTTTTGTATAGGTAGGTCCAGGGCAGCACATTCTTATTCAGTAATATCCACTGGAGTGGGAATGATGCTCTCTTTTGCATGGGGTTTTATTTAATAACACCAGGTAGTGCAGAAAAATAGGTTTAAAAATATATGAAGGTGATTTAGAAGTTGAAAAATCTAAAAAAAGATTACTCATTGTTATCGTGGACTGAAATAAGACCTGAAAGCTTCCTTAGTAGTATTGCTATTGATTTATTTTATTTTATTTTATTTTATTTTATTTTATTATGCTCAAGTCCCTCTAATGCCAAGCCATGAAGCTGGCAAAGGAAAAGCTAGCAGCAAAGTTGGTATAGGTTTGTTTGCTTTGCCTCTTCCTCCAACCTGTAAATTTTATGTCATGGAGCTGCCTTGCTACTACACCAAGGTAGATAACAGCTGTACATCCTGGGTTTTATATCTGTTTGAAGGCTGGTTTGGGTTGTTGGTTTTTTTTTAATTAAGATGTGATTATTTAGTATTGCACTGTCAGACTCATTTTGAATCCTGGGCTTTAGTCCAAGCTGTCCTGCTAGTCACGGTCTCCAGGCCAGCCCAATCATCACAACTGGCTTTAAGCCCTATCACTGGTCTTTGATACCGTGTTGCCCCACCACTGCCTGGTCAGGCTGTTGTTCCACAGCCTGTCCCACAGTTGTCCCACTGTTTTTTTTTTTTCTAAATCTTCCCAGAAAACATTTCTCCAGCCTTTTTTTTTAACTGAGAGAGGTTTGAGTGCAGTATATGATAGTGTACTGATTACATATCATACGGTTTGAAATTGGCTTTATAAAACATTGTTATTTCATTTGGGGAGGGCTCAGTATATTTTTATTGTTGAATGTGTTCTAAATTACTTTGCTAAATACGTAGAGTGCTTAGAGGATGAAACATATGAGAAGACAGTGACAAACTGGTGGATAGATTCTCTACTCCTTTGAGCATTGTATAATCATTTACACTTGGGCAAAGCAACTGTGGGTGCTATTAAAACACTGACAGTATCTTGTAAGTGTTTAATGCAGGGTTTTAATTACACTGTGAGATAACCATGCACTGGAGAATAGCCCCAGAATCACTGGCAAAACAAGGTCAGATCAAAGACTGTTTTTCCTGCATTGTCAAGAGCATTTAAGCACCTTCCCTTCATTGAACTAACTTTGCAACAAGCAGCTTTACAAAAAATTATCTAAAATACATTCGTCATCTGAAATATGACTTTGCTTATGCTTACATTTCAAAATGTATGCACATGCAGTATTGTTACGACTTTGAAAAGTATTTTTGCTTTAATGCAAAAATTTAGACTTTACTGCAATAATTTAATTTGTTGTGTGTGTTTACAGCTTTTTTCCCTTTTGTTCTTTTTGTTCTTAGTTTAAAAGATCTTATCCAAAGTGAAGACGTGAAACCCAAGCTGCAGTACATCATGACTAACTCCTCCTTTTCTATGGTAACAGTTCAAAGTGAAGACAGTGGGATAACCTGGGAAACCAGCTCGAGCAGATGTTCTACTCCTTGGGCCTCAGAAACTAGTGCAACTTCTGATCTTTACAGTATGGAAAGTTCACCAGTAGGTTCTCCTCCAGGAAAAGTTATCTTTATTATGGATGAAGGTAAGATTATTCGGAAAAGGAAGCGCAAAGCTTCAAATAGGGTGCCAATGGCTACAAGTCTGAAGGGAGGCCAGGGCAATAAAAAACGTGACTCTTCTGGAATGCAAAGGCAAGAACAAAGAACTGTTCTAGGAGATGTGCAGGCCTCCATGTTGAACATTGAACAGGTGGAAGCACAAGACACAGATGAGGAAATGCTGGATGACAAAGAAGATCTAGAGAACATCGCAGAAGAACCAGTAAAACGTGCTCCGATACCATCAATATTTAGAGAGAGCAGACTGAGAAAAGTAGGGCCGATCCTTGGAGGACCAGTACAAGCTAGAATCCAGCTGTTCAACTCAATTTTTGGAGGGACTGGGCCAGCTCCTGAAACATTGGAGAAAACCAAAATCCAGAGAAGCAGCTCAATTTCAGGAGATTCTGAACAGTGCTTTGAAACCTCAGTAAAGGAAAGATTGCAGAAGTTCAAGTCGCTTTCAGAAGCAGCGCGTCGAAGAACTTTCCAGAGAGCAAGTAGAAATCTTGAAACACCATCGGAGAGAAGAAGGGAGCAAAGACAACAATCCACAGCACATGCAAATCAAAGCTATTCTTCACCAACAACGCCTCTTGAAAAACGGCTTACTAATAAAGGTGATGTTTCATCTGACTATATTAAACCAATTAAAATGAAAGATAAACAAAGCAGATTTTCAAGCTTTGGTGCAGAAACAGCTCTTCAACATGAAGAAAGAAAAGAGAGACAATCGCTTTCAGAAACTCCACATCAAGTATCAGGACATTCACTCAAGTCCTGCCCTCCTGAAGAAGCCAGGAAGCAGCAAGGTTATTCACCTGCAGCCAAAATGTTGGTAACAGAGCAAACAACCTCCGTTTCATCAGACTCTGATGATAAATCAGAGAAACAAGTGTTGCTTCCCTCAGCTGAAAATCCAAACAAGAAGCCAGACCAATCCCTGCTGACAGCATCAGATCATCTGGACAAACCAAAGGAGCAGGAAATTCAGCCTGATTCTGCATCACAGTCTGTTTCAGCAGATTTTGTTAATGAATTAGATAGACAAAGTTCCCAACCTGTTTTGCCTACAGCATCCATGTCAGAACATCATGAGAGGGAAGCACAGAAGTCAGCAGTTCAGTCTTGCTTACCTAGTGCTCCATCAGCTAAATCCAAATATTCCACTCTACCTGAAACAAGACAGGAGGATATTATTCCTCAGTCATCAGAAACTGCACAATCTGAGTCTGAACACATGCTTCTACCACATTCTGTAGATGAAACAGAGACACAAGAAACTGAGTGTCACTCACCAACAAGTGCACTGACAGAACCTGAGCCTTCAGATCTATTGTATTCTGCTAAAAAAAAAGAGGGTCAAAAGACCCCACCACTGGAAACTCAAAATGTTCACTTAGAGAAGCAAACAAAGTCCGAACAAGATTTTTCCTCCTCCCTTCAGGAAACAGAGGAGCAAAGAATTCAATTAAATGCACCTATTCCTGAAAAGATAGGTTCTAAATATTTTGGCATTTCATATCCTGTTCATATAGAAAGAGACGAAACTCAGAAAACTTCAGCTATAAATAAATCAGTAGATTCGGATCACCTTGACTTTTCTATTGAAAAGACCAAACAAGCAGAGAGTGCGCAAATGGAGATGGAGCATCCAGATTTCTCATGTTCCAGTAAAGAAATTGGGGAATCAGAAAGAACACAGATGGAGACAGAGCATCCAGACTTCTCATTTTCCAAGGAAGAAACAGAAGAATTGGAGGGAGCACAGATGGAGATGGAGCATCCAGACTTTTCTTTTTCCAGGGAAGAAATGGAGGAATCAGAAAGTGCACAACAGGGGACAGAGCAGCCAGATTTCTCATATTCCAGGGAAGAAACAGAGGAATTGGAGAGTGAAAAACTGGAGCCAGAATATCCAGAATTGCTTTTTTCCACAAAAGAAACAGGGGAATCGGAGACCACTCAACTGGAGACAGAGCAGCCAGATTTCTCGTATTCCATGGAAGAAACAGAGCAATCAGAGAGTTCACAACTGGAGACAGAACATCCAGATTTTTTTTCCAAGGAAGAAGCAGAAGAATCAGAGAGTGCACAGCTGGAGATGGAGCAACCAGACTTCTCTTTTTCCAGGGAAGAAATGGAGGAATCAGAAAGTGCACAGCTGGAGACAGAGTATCTAGATTTCTCATATTCCAAGAAAGAAATGGAGGAATCGGAGACCACTCAACTGGAGACAGAGCAGCCAGATTTCTCGCATTCCATGGAAGAAACAGAACAATCAGAGAGTTCACAACTGGAGACAGAACAACCAGATTTTTTTTCCAAGGAAGAAACAGAGGAATCAGAGAGTGCACAGCTGGATATAGAGCATCCAGACTTTTCCTTTTCCAGGCAAGAAATGGAGGAATCAGAAAGTGCACAGCTGGAGGCAAAACATCCAGATTTCTCATATTTCAGCAAAGAAATTGGAGAATCAGAAAGTGCACAACTGAAGATGGAGCACCCAGATTTCTCATATTCCAGAGAAGAAATGGTGGAATCAGAGAGTGCACAGCTGGAACATCAGGAGTTTTTATTTTCCAGGGAAGAAACAACAAAACAAAAATCTGTTCCTTTTGAAATGGAACAGCCAGAATCTTACTCCCCTGAAGAAGCAGAGCAAGAAGAAACAGCAGAGCTTGCGCTGGTACATCCAGATTTATCATGTTTGATGAAAGAAGCAGAGAAAGAAAATACTACAGAGCTCCAGTTGGTACATTCAGGCGTATTTGACTCCACCAAAAGAGCTGAGACACAGCAAACTGGGTATCAAGAAACACCACGTTCAGATTTACCATATCCTACAAATAAAACAAAGCAGCAAGAATTGGCACAAGCAGAAATGGACAATTCCCTTACGTCATATTTTGGTAACAAAGGAGAACAGTCGCAGCCTATACAGCAGGATTCACAACCTGGAGGCAAGCTGTATTCCCGTGCCAAGGGAATGCAAGGAGAAACTACTCAACTGCAGTCAGAGCATCCAGTTTTGTCATATTCTACTGGAAAAGAACAGCAACACAAAACCTCACAGCTGAGGGCAGAACAGACAGGGGCGTCATATTCCAGTGGCAAAATAGAGCAACAGGGAATATTGCAACCAAAGTTGGAACAAGCAGATTCACCATATTCTCAGGGAGAACCAGCACAAGAAGCTGTACAAAGAGACTTAGCAGGTCCATCATGTGTCATTAGTGAAGCAGAGCAACATGAAAATGTACAGCTAGCTTCAGAAAATAGGGATTTCTCATTTACCACTGGAGAAGTAATGCTGGAAGGAGTGGAGTCGGGATCTTTGGGGTCCTCACATTCAATTGACAGAGCAAAGCCCTGGGAAATGGCACAAATGGAGCAGGAGCAGTCGCTTCTGTTGTGTTCCACTGCTGGTAGTCAGCAACAGGAACCATCACCGGTCAGTGTGGCCCAGCCAGATGTATCATATTCCTTTGGCAGAATGGAACAACAAGATATACTACAAAGAGAGCTAGAACAGCAGGAAACAGCCCAACAAAAACCAATGCAAATGGAAATGGAGTGTTCAGATTTGTCAGAAACCTTGGGGAAAGAAGAATCCCAGGTCATAGACCAAATTAATTTGACACAGCAAGGAACAGCTCAACCAGAGTTAGCACATCCGTCTTTGTCATATTGCCTCAGTGAACAAATGCAAGAAGAAATGCAAACAGAGCCAGCATATCCAGAAAAGACATTCTATGTAAGTACAGAAATGCAAGAGGAAATGGAACAACACAAATCAGAGCAACAAGAAATAGTACATCCAGAGCTGGAGCAAATATTTTCGCCATCTTCCAGTGGAAAAGAAGCTCCGCTGGAAATGGAAATGAGTTCAGAATATTCAGATTTGTCATATTCCTTTAATGAAGCTGAGCAACCAAAAAAGTTGAAACATCCAACCTTACCGTTTGGTTTGAAGAAACAAGAAACGGCACCACTGGTAATGGAACATCCAGATTTTTCATGTGACAGTGAAGCAAAACCAGGCAGCACTGTAGACCAGGAGTCAGTACATCTAGAGCTCTCATACTCCGTGGGAGAAACCCAAGGAAAATCAGAACACTTGGATTCACCAGGAACCCTGGGTGAAGCAGCACTAGATGAAAGTATGGAAGTGGAATCTAAATATTCAAATTTGACATGTTCTGATGGCCAAAAAAATCAGGAAGAAACTTCACAATTGGATTCAAAATATCCAGATTTATCATTTTCCTTTGGTAAAGACCAAGAACAAGCAGCTCAAGAGTTTGAGTCTAAATATCAGAAATTGCCTAAAATGGCCAGAAAAAGAGCTTCTCCAGCAACTGCACAAATAGAGTCAAAACATCCAAATTTGACACATTCCCTTGGCAAAGCAAATGAGCCAGAATTGGCACCATGGGAAATGAAGCACCCTGATTTGTCACATTGCACTGATGAGACAAACCAACAAGAAGAAGTAGTGTTGGATAAGAAACACAGGAAAATTTCTGTCAGCAGTGAAAAGCAGCAGCAAACCACAAAACAGCAGTTAGAGCAAGAAAAGTTATCACATTCTCCTGGTAAAACAGAGCAATTAAAACATGCCTGGGAGGACCTGGGACAACCAGATTTATCATTGTCCATTGACAGGCCGGATGATGATATGGGCTCACCAGAGGCAGGACATGCTGATGTGATATATCCTCTGGACAGCATGGAGGCACAACGACAGGTACGACAAGAATCGGAGCAAACAGAAAAGTTTGGAAAAGCAGAACAGAGAACAGTTCAGCCAGAAATGGAAATTCCCCATTTGGCCCATTCTGTGGGTGTGGCAGAAGGAGAAATGGCCGAACCAGGGCAGGGACATCCTGCCTTGACTTACTCCACTTTCAAAGTAGGAGGACTGAAGCCTGCACAGCTGAAATCCGAACACCCTGGTCTAGCATGTCCCCTTGACAAAGTGCAAGAAACGACCCAGCTGGGGTTGGAACAGACAGATGCATTGTATGTTTGTGACAAAACAGAGCAACTCCCACCCACCCAGCTGGAGCTGGGCCACACAATCTTGGCATCCCCTGCCGACGAAGGGATGGAGCACACAGCCTTGGGACTCGCTGATGAGGGACAGTCTGTGAGCACAGCGGAGCATCCACAAGCTGCAAAAGAGAAATTAGGAGCTCCAGATGCATCATCTCATAGTGGAGAAGCAGAGCAAAGAGAAATGGCAAAACCAGAGCCAAAGCATCCTGATTTATCATATTCCATTGATAAAATGCAGACACAAGAAACTACACAACTGGGGTTAGGAAAACAAGATCTATCACCTTGGCCTGGCAAAGAAAAGACAGCACAAACTGCTCAAGAGGAGCAGCCAGGCTTCCTGTATTCCTTCAAAAAAGCCATACAAGGAGAGAAAGCAAAGCCAGAATTGGGACATTCGCAGTTATCTTACTCTGTTAGCGAGGCAGAACAAGAAAGTGCACATGCAAAATCAAACCGTTCAGATTTATCTGCTGGCAGATCCCAACACCATGAAATCATACAACCAGATGCAGAACTAACAGATTTATCATGTTCAGTCAGTGAAACACAGCAACCTCAAATGGCTGAAGTGGATTTGGAGTATCCAGATTTATTGCATTCCACTGGCACAGTACAGCGACAAGAAAAGATTCAACGAGAGCAGGAACAGCCAGGTGATTTTTCATCATCTCTCAGA
>NW_009648250.1:1722831-1750630 GCF_000708025.1 Charadrius vociferus | reverse complement strand
AGGCGGAACACCCTGAGCTGCAGTGCTTTATGGGGGAAGCAGAAGAACTGCAAAATTCCCAAGCAAAATCAGAATATGCAGATTTGTCATTCTCTGTTGGCACAGCAGAACCTCCTAAAACAACACTGCCAGAGTTGAAAGAACATGATTTGCTGCAGTCTTTTGTCAAAACAACACCATCATGGGCTGCCCCTCTGGAGTCTGAACATCCAGACGTCTCAGATGCCATGGGCAAAGTACCGCACCCTAAATTGTCCTCTTCAGTTAGTGAAGAAGAACAAAGTGCACAACTCGAGGTCAAACAGGAGAGGGGAAGCTATACATCACATCCAGAGGAAACAGTACAAATGCAACTGGAGCAGCCACTGTTGTCGAGTTCTCATGGCACAGCAGAGCAATCAAATAGGGCCCCACTGGAAGGGGAATTCCCTGACTTGTATTCCTCTGGCAAAAAAGAGCAACAAGAAATGGCAAAACAAGAGTTGGAGTATTCAGATTTATCATATTCCACTGATAAAACACAGCAACAAGAAACCACACGACTTGGGTTAGGGCAACCAGCTTTATCATCTTGCCCTGGGAAGACAGAGCAACCACAGACTCTTCAAGTAGAAGCAGAGCATCAGGATGTGCAGCATTTCACTGGCGAAACAGAGCGAAGAGGAAGAAAGCAGAAACAGACAGCAGAAACAGAGTCTGAACATCCAGATTTGTCGTATTCCAGTGACAAAGTAGAGCAGCCACCAGCTACACAAGGGAAATCAGAGCAGCCTGTAACACTCCATGCCATTGGAAAAATGGAGCAACAAGGAATGGCACATCCAGAGCAGGAACTTCCCAGTTTATCATATTCCATTTGCAAAACACTGTCAGAAGAAGAAACACAAATGGACTCAGGGCAACAAGATTTAACATATGCCCTAGGTAAAGCAGATGAAATGCAAACCGCACAAGGTGAACTGGAACATACAGGTTTGTTGTATTCTTCTGGCAAAAGAGAACAAGAAATGGTATTGCCAGAGTTGCAACATCCGCAGCTATCCTATCCTGTTAGAGAAATAGAAGAGGAAGCTACGCATCAGAAATCAAACTATCCAGATTTATCATATCAACAAGAGCACCATGAAGTTGAACAACCAGAGGTGGCAGGAATGGATTTATCCTATCCAGCTGGCAAATCAGAACACTCACAACCTGCCCCAAAAATACTGCAACAGCCAGAGCTTTTGGAGTCCTTTGGCAAACTAGAAGAAAAGAGAATGGCCCAGCATGGCTTTTTACACTGCCTTGGTGAAGAAAAGCAGAAACCATCTTCACAGTTAGATTTAGTGCAACCAGGTTTATCACGTTTGCTTGGCAAAACAGAAAGACAGGAAACTGCACAAGCAGGGTTCATGCCTTCTGATTTTTCATATTCCACAGGAAAAGCAGAGCAGTTGCAACCTGAACGACTAAAATCAAAACAGCCAGATTTGTCATACTCTCTTGGCAAAGCACAGACTCATGAAATGAAACCACCAGATTTATTGTACTCCTATGACAAAGCAGAGCAACCACAGGCTGCCCAGCTGGAGCATCCAGAGACATCATATTTCATTGGTGAAAGGGAGCGGAGGGATGAGGCCCAACCTGAACAGCAGTGCATTAATTTGCGCTACTCTGTTGTGGAAACCAAGCAACCAGAAACACCTTCTCTGTCATATACCTCTGGTAGGACTGAGGAGCAGGGAACTGCACAACTGGACTTTGAACTGTCAGATTCATTAAGTCCTACTGACAAAGCAGAAAAGCATGAAATGGCTCCGCTGAGAGCAGGACATTCAGAGAAACGAGACCCTGGGGCTACTTCATCTCTAACTGCTCAGCTGGAAACTGAACAACAAGATTTATCCTTTTCCACTGAGAAAGCAGAGAGCCAGAAAATTCAACTGTATTCATCTCTTACTGAACAAACAGTGTCTGTACCTTTGGATGTTTCGCATTCTGTCTCTGAAACAAAACCAGAAGGAAGACTTAAGTCTTCACCTGTAACTGGACGTTTGTCCCCCAAGCACTTAGATTTATCTTACACCCACTGTAAAACAGGGCAGTCAGAAACTGCGCAGCCTGAGTCAGGTTTCTTCTTTGCAAGAAACGAAGCAGAGAATGCAGAAAGTAATCTACATTTGCCGGTGGCTGCCCAGTCAGAGGCTGAATATGTAATTTTACCTGAAACAGAGAGAGAGCAGACTCCACATTACTTCCACACAGCTACTCAATTAGAATCTGAACAACTAAATTTATCATATTCTACAGATAAAGCAGAAACACTAGAGAGTCAAGGTTATTTAACTGTACCTTCAAAACTGGAGGCTGCACCTTCAGTTCCATTTTATTCAGCTGATGAAACATGTCAGCAAGAAATTCCACCTTATTCAAAACCAGACTCTGAGTATTTGTTTCCCACACGGCCCCTGGCTGAACAAGAAAAGCAAAGCATGCAGCCACTTATTCCCCAGTCTGCACAATCAGAGCGTAAACATGTAATTCCACCACATGATGGAAAAGAACTGCAAAAAGTTGAGCTCTGTTCACGTAAAACAGCAAGCCTGAAGACAGAACAGTTGGAAAGTATGTCTCTGAAGCACACACAAGACCAAGATGAGCAAGAAACTCAAGATCGTTCATTGGACACAAAGTATTTGTCATCAGAGCAGCTAAGAAATCCCCCCAAATTCACTGCTGAGCAGGATAAGCAAGAAATGCAACCTGATGTGCAGATAGTGCCAAGGTTGGTAACCACAGAGTCAAAGGTGACTGCTGTAGCGGACCGGCAAGGAGTGTCATCACATTTATTTGTACCTTTTCATACATTACCTGAAAAAACAGTATCAGTGACTTTCACTGATGATGAAGAGAAACAAAATATTCCATCATCTTTATCTGATGTAGTAAGCATGCTTGGAAAGCAATCTAACGTCATTTCAGGCATATATAATGAAGGAGAGCATAGACGTGAAATGCAACAATATTTTGCAGACCAAAAGCATACATCATTAGAGCATCTGGGAGCTGTTCCATCAGATCCTGTTTATGAAACCGTGACACAGAAAACGCAGCATTATTTTGGTGAACAGAGCAGTCTTTCTTCAGCAGAGATGAAGTCCATTAGCTCTAGTTCTGATGAAAAGCAGAATCCAGATATTCCATCTTTTGGGCTAGCTACCTGGCTGGCTGAAGAGGTGAAAGCTCGCTCAATTAGTCCAGTAAGAGCTGCAGAAGTAGACAGGCAAGGAATTAGTCTTTCTCCAAGTGAAGCTTCTGATTTTGGATCAAAACAATCCACAGCTGAAAGTTGCACAGAACTTACAGTTCATGGTGGTACAAAGAATAAAGGACATATTTTTAGAGTTTCTGATTCAGTGTCAAGTGAAATTTCCCACAGAATGTCCTCAGACACTAGTCACGGAACGCAAAGGTATGATTCACCATCTCTGGTAGGAGATAATCTAGGTCTAGACAAAGTTCCAGAGCATGAAACTACCATTGGAAACCCTACAAAAATGGAAGCAATGCAACATCTGGAGGTAGACAAAGTGTCTGAACATTACCTGAGAAGAGAAGAGGAAGAAATGGAACACGTGAGTGCTGTAGAAGACAATCAGCATGCTCCAGAGACTGCTGAACAAAAAGATCTATTTAATATAATTTCAGAAGGTTATGAAATACTCAATATTCATGCTCCTACACATCTTTCTTCTGTTGATCAAGAAGAAAGTGAACACATGCCAGATAAACTAGAATACTTGGAAACAAATCCTTCATTTAAAAGAACATTAGCTGATGATGGCCATAGAGCCCTAGCTGCTGGAACAAGCACAGAAATTTCAGAAAGCTCAATGTTGGGAAAGCCTGCAAGCCATAAACTAGAAGAACTGGTAAAAAATGATGATTTTGAGGAAACTGGAGAAACACAACAAGAAAATCTCATGTTGCCAGAAAACAATAATAATGCAGATTCTAATAATGGTATGGCCGATATGGATTATTTTGAAAAATATACGTTGATTGATGACAAATCCCCAATTAAGCCACATTTTGAAAGACCAAGTTCATTGTTTCCTGTGACAGAAGATCCCAACGAACCTGTGGAAGAAGCCATGTCTTTTAAAGAAAGCACTGAGGCAGATACTTTGGAAGAGGAGTTTTCCTTACTTGAGGATCTGGATGAAGTCTTTTACGGTACTGTGAAAGGAGAAAGCAAAATGCAGTCCTATGCAGATGCTCCAAAACCTTTACCTCTGCAGAAATCAATTGATATCAGCAGTAAAAAGGTTACAAATGTAGAAGATGAACGGAAGTCGCCAGGGACCCCACTCTTTGATTCAGAAGGAGGAGTGCTAGAACGATCTCTGTTGTTCCCTACCACTGTTGCTGCAGTTAATCCAGAGCTTCTAGAGGAGCCACCTGCTCTGTCATTTTTATACAAGGACCTCTATGCAGAAGCAGTAGGAGAAAAGACAAAGGATGAGACTCCCTCTGATGAGGAAAGTGGTAATTCTAATGCGTCTTTTCCTAGTAGAAATTCAGACACAGATGATGGAACGGGAATATATTTTGAAAAATACATTCTTAAAGATGAAATTCCAAGTAAGGCCATAGGGCCTCAAAAGGACCAGATACCAGAGGATGAGTCCTTTAGTGGAGGAATTTCAGTTCAGAGTTCAGAGGACAAACAGAAGCAGGGGTCTGGTGATGTACAACGTGTCACAACTGAGGTTCTGCTAGAAAGGGGTGTTGAGGAGAGAGAGAAAGTCCAGGTTGACGGTGACATTCAAGCAACAATTTGTAAACCAATGCATGCCATTCCTTTTGGAAGCAAAGTAATTCTTTCAGGTGCAAGAGCTGATGCCACTGAACAACGGGAAGAAGAAAATGTACCTGTAGAAACAACTGAGGAGTTGCCAGAGCAATCAAGTCATCAAGCATATAGTCAAGTAGTGGATTATCAGGGAGCTGTGTATCAAGAAGCTGGTAATAGGCAGGAAGAACAGCACGATATAACAGCAGTTCCTCAAATGGAACAATATGTCCCATATGTCAGGACTCCTGTTGAAGACAGTGAAGATGATCAGTATACTCAGGAAAATCTTTCCTGTGTCCCTACCATTCAGCAGACAGAGAAACCACATTTGCAAAGAGAGGAGCAGCAGCCTGATGTTTATGAAGATCTCGCTGAGTCCATGGACTATGATGTGATTACACAAGAAGAACTTTTGCAAGATGAAATATCATCTCAATTAACACATGAGGAGCTATTATTTGAAGACAGGGACTCTTTTGAGCATGCTGGTGATAGTTATGAATTTGTTAATGAGCCAGAGCAAAGAACACCTGTTGAGCTTGAAGATTCAGGCTTTGTGGTGATGTATCCTGAAAAATCAGCAACAAGCATTCCTGAAATTGAGAGCCCACAAAGAGAATTGAAGAAAGCGCAAACAGACACTTACTGTTACCACTGCAAATGCCCAATATCTGCTATTGACAAGCTTTTTGGAGAACATAAAGACCATGAAGTCACAACACTAGATGATGCTGCAGCCAAGATGAAGGTAAGAATAAATTTGGGTGATGGAAGGAGATACTGTGGCTTATTTCTCCAGACCTCCTGTGTTGTCAGGGGAGAGGCTTCAGAGTGCAGTCCAGAGGCTAAGTCACAGTATCTATAAAACAAACACTGTTCCTAAACACCTGTTAGAGATCTTGAAGGGAGACTATCTTATTAAGGTATTCTCTAGAGTCCGAGGCTTGCTAAGCTAATATTTTTATTTGTTCAGAACTTTGAATGAGCTTTTTTATATGTAGCTCTTACCAGACTTTCCATCTTTTAGCCTTCTCACCTGTGTAAGTTTGTTCTGGTTTGTATATGTAGGGGGAGAAATGGGAAGAGTGTTTTTTCTAGGAAAACAAATAATTTAGTAATAGCAGCTCATTTCACTTGACAAGGTACAGAAACGTCCATATGTGGGGACCAGTCTCACCATAAAGTGTTCCCTGTCCTAGTTACATGTGTTGGTTGCTTGGACATGTTAGACGAGTTACATAGTTTACACTACACAGTTTTGTTGAAACTGCATCCTCATTTTTTGTTCCATTCATTTTCATCTGTGTTAATAGTGTTTCAGCTGTAGCACAGGTAGGAGTTTAGCAAGTCCTACTTCTTCCCACTATCTCTAAGCTGTACCACTCTAAAAGACAGATAAAAATGTTCTCCACTTCAGTAGCATGGTCCCTGGCTTTCAATACTAGTGAAAGTGCTTTCATTTCTATGGAAGATGTTCTTCATTAAATTGCAATCCTGCTTGTGAAAGCAGCATGCATGTGATGTCTCACTTTTCCAATATCGGATTTGTTCATGTACAAGTATACAGATATTCCTTTATTGATTATTATTTAATCTCACCCCAGTATCTGAAAGGTGAGGTCTCTTTCCTCCAGTTGACAGTAATGGAGATTTTGTGTAATTTCATTAAAATTCCAGAAGGCCTGTATCTGTGGTATTTATGTTATCCTTATGTTAACTCATTTGCGAGAAAGAGAAATTAAAAGTGGTAGGAGTCAGTGGGGCAGTTTCAAATATCAGTATTTACAAACTATCTCCATGGTGTGCAGATGTATGACAGCAGAGTTGCTTTTTATATGTGGCCATTTATGCTTGACTTAGAAGTGATAATTAGCCACCAGTAAGTAAGTAATAAGTCACAGACCCCAACCATCCCTCGAATGTACCTGCATTGCAGCGAGTCAAGTTAAGCCACAAATAAATGTCCCATGATATCACTCCCTGACTGTGGAGCACGGACACAAAGCCAATATTAAATCTGGCCACAACGCAGACTTGGCTTCACATGATTTCTAGCACTCAGGGGTCAGGTTACTCTGAGATGGCATTTGTATGTTTCTTGTTACTTCTGTAAAATTACGGAGAAAACATGAAGATTGCAAAATGCTTGTCACCTGAGTTTTAACTGTAGGAACATAGCTTCACACTAAATGAAATGAGCAATGGATGGCATCTGTCAGATTTTATAGGTTATCTTGACAAAGAGAAGTTTGCCTCTGAATCTTGGTGATTGGCCCTAAATATTTATAAAGTGAGTCTTCAATTGTATGACATTTATAATTAATGGAAAGTCATATACTAGTTCTCAACAGATCTAACTGTAGAAGTTTGCCATAATAGGAAGCTGTTACCAAAGGAAGTTAACCTTCCTTTTAGGTTTATCCCAGCTAATTAAAAGTATTTTTATAAATTATAAATTGCACCTGAGCAGATGGCCAGCTTGCTTTCACGAAAGGTCAAGAAAGACTAAGGAAGAGTTCTGAGTTGTCTCTGATGGCTGTTGTCCCTTGGACTGCTTTTGTTTCCACGTGTAATTCAACCAGGGATTTTGATGAATTCTAGTTTATAGGAAATATCTTTACAATTCTAATTAAAAAATCACAACGCTGCATAACCTATTAGCCTTGTAATTACCTGCATTATCTTTCTTTTTATGGGCTTGTTTCTGCGATCTTTTGAGGACCTTCATGAGGTTCTGAGTACACTTAGTCTCCAGCAAAACTGCACTGGAATTTGGAGCATTCCAACAACATGTATAGACACTCAGCACCCTGTTGAGCTGAGCTCACTTTTTTTGGTTTGGAAACAGTTTTGTGGCTGTTCCAGTTGCTATTTCTGTGCTTGTCTTTGTAGCCAGGGAGATACTTGAACTTAATTTAGCAATTGTTCCAATGGTGGCTCATGGCAAAACAAAAATATTCACCTAAAATAAGCTGTGTATAAAAACTTTATAAAATAATGTGCTTATGTTACTGAAACGTTTTACATTTCAGGATCAGTTAGGTGAATTGCTAATAGCACTGGAAGAAAAGTCAATGAAGATTGAAGAGTTTGTGAGCGATATTGAATCACTCTTTAACTCTGTTGAGGTAAGTCCAGTGTTTTATCACACTAGTTTTCTTTCGCTGTACAAAATTATTCCTAAAATATGCTTTCCTTGTTTTGTAGCATCATTGCTTCCACTAAACCAGGCTGTTTCTCTAGTCCTCAAACTGACCTCTCCCACTGGAAGGTATCAACTTTAGGGGAAGAAAAAGATTGCTTTTCTTGCACATTGTTGCAAAGTGGAATATGCGACTGTCAAGCACTGGAGGAAAAAGTTCCCTTAATTTTGTTTATGCTTTTAAAAAGCTCACACTGTTTGTGTCTTTATTTAGAATCCTGTGTGAAGCATCTAAATAAGTTGCCCAATGTCTTAACTTCTTAATGCCCATGTCCTTAAGCCTTGAGGACTGTATTTATTTCAGTTGAAAGTATAAATTTTTATCTATTTTGTAGTCAGACTGCCTTTCTCAATGCTTAACTATAGAAGTTTAATTTTAAACACTAACAGTAAAAAAAAAAAAAAAGAAGAATCTGCCATTGTTTTTACAGTATTTCTCTAGCATGATTTCTCCCAGATGAGCTTGCTTACAGAAATAAAGTTCTCTTATTCTCAGGGTGCCAGAAGGAGTCTGGTGGATTGCTCATGTATGGGTAAATGAGAGTTTCTGTTTATTCATTAAATGTTGTAATTTTATTCTGCAGATCAATTTACATCTGTTTTTACATTGCAGGAAAACTGTAAGAAAAATGCAGATTTATTGGAAAAGCAGAATGAAGGGATGCTTAAGAAAATGGTAGCACAATATGATGAGAAATCAGAGAACTTTGAGGAAGTGAAGAAGATGAAAATGGAGTACCTGTATGAGCAGATGGTTAACTTCCAGCAAACTGTTGATTCAGCAAAGGAAACTTTGGAGACAACAGTAAAAGAAATGGAAGAAGTTGATGGATTTGTTTTCCTAAATGTAAGTTAAAATGGTTTTCATACTGTAGCTTTTATGATACTAGTTAGGAAAGCACTTATACAGTACCTAGGCTGAGAATGAGTTATTGACCTTCATATTTTTTTTAAGATAGCTAAATCATGCAAGCTTGGGTATTCCACTCTGAAACTGCTAGATCATTTGCTTTTGTCATGTGAATGCTCAGAGAGAATTGCAAAGATGATTCATAGGATGAAAACATGCCTTATGCCATTACAGTGGTTTTGTTTTGTGAAGAGAAGGCTAAGAGGCACTTCGAGAATTTATCTAGAATTAATTACCCATTGAGAAGTAAGAAAAGTTACAGTAAAAGGTACTTTACTGTATGAAAAATAAAGGTGAAACAAGAAAGTGTAATTGAAAATTATCTAAAATGGAAGCAGAGTTGTTGAGTTGTGGGGTTTTTGGTGGTGGTTGTTTTTTTTTTCTTCAAATGAGCAGACACAGGCAGTAGTTATGCACTCAAATTACTGAGCCTGTGGTAAATGTTTACTGCTGAAAAACAGTGAGTGGCTGTATGATGCTTAGTTGCTGGCCTAAGTGGGGTTAAACCACGGCAATGGTCTAGATTTAGGAATGTACATGTGAGGTGTGTGTCCGTAATGGTCCTTTCTGGATGTAAAAAACATCACTTGCGAATCTGCATGACTTGAGTTGCCTAGCTCATATGGTTGGCAGTTGTAAGCTGGTGTCAAAGAGTCTTGCAGGTTAATCATTAACAGCCTGGGTCCTCCAAGGTTGTTCTTGTGCTGCAAGACTTATCCATAAGTGAGCTGTAACACTTCCTCCTTTATAGAAGTGTATCAGCAGTCTTGAAGGGGATGGGATTTCTGGGACAATAATCTTGTATTATTATGAAATTAACATGTAGTCTGGACATTGCAGAGAAACTATCCCAGGCTGCAAGAAATGAAAAGTTGAAATTACTGTCCAACAACTGATCATTCATGCAAAATAAAACAGACTTCCAAATACAAGCTTCCAGCCCGCATGCCAGCAGTTATGGAAACGGTGGAAGAGTATTTGGCTTTCTCCCCTGCTCCAAGCTGTGCAATGTCTCAGTATCCTGTAACCAAGTGAATGCCATAGGAGAATGGCTATTTTGGGATGGAGGAGAAATATATCATACTTTTCTGAACTTTGTGAGGTGCTGGCAGAAAGATAACTTTGAAATCTGAAATTGTTTTGTGGGGTGGGAAAATTATTAGATTCCCTGTCCCTTTCTGTTCACGGCAAAGGACAGGAACTTTTCTGTCCATGAGTCAGGAAAAGTTAACCGAATATTCAGGGAGCATGGGAGAAATTCTCACTCTGTGAGTACAAATCTCACACAGGTTCTAGTAAGCAGAAGTTATGAAGGAGATTTCAGCCAGGACTTGGATTTAAGTGTTCTTGTTGTGCAAGTGATTTCTTTCTGTAAAAGCTTTGGTTTACAAAACTATTTCACTGTCCTCTGGTCTTTAAACCTGGATATTGAATACTGACCCTTCAGGAGTTTAAACCCAGGTTTATTCTCTGATAGCCTGCTGAGCCAGAGCTCTGGAGTGGAATATTTTTAAGGAACCAAATTCTCTGCTGGTGTGAATGAGCAGCATCCCAGACAACATCAAGTCACGCTGTGTGTATTTTATGTCTGTGGAGAGTAGCAAGGCTGTTATATGAGTGGCTCTTCAGCATTTTCAGGGTTTTGAAAACTGTTAATACATTTCTTTTTTCTTCCTTTAGTCATCTAAAGAATTGAATAAAAGGTATATGAAGTGTGGGTTAAGTGCACTGTAGTGACTACTAGGCCTAGCATGCTGAATGCTTCGTTTAGAATTTGCAAGCTTTGCAAACACACTGCTAATATTCATAGCTACCTTCATAAACCTTGCAAATAGTGAAATTAAGAGAAGAGGTTTTATACTTGTTGCTGTAACTGACTGGTTTTGAAGTGTTTTGTGTGTTTGCTGTAACACACCGGTTAAACAAGTAGCATTTTAAAATGTCAGCTCGATTTTAATCTCTACACAGACATTTTTAAACAGATGTGCCTTGTAGTTATCATTATACACACATACATTAAAAAAACATTTTGACCATGCTTCCATCTCTTAGACATCACTGGTATGTTCTTTTTTCTCTACTCTTGCTCTGTATTACCTGGTCTCTGAAAGGTTATAATGCAAAGTGTCACTCACGTGGCTGGGGTTGTTGGGCTGTATTTCTAAACACAATTCCTGGGGGGAAAAAAAAAGAGAGTAAGTAGTTTTCAACAGCTTACCAGGAGACTATGGGCTCATGTTTTCCCATGCCTCTTCATCGGCACCCCCTGGTTCAGAATGTGTCAGAGGGATGTGTTCAATTATAAGCCCATATTCCCCCAATAAATTTTCCAATGTGAACTACAAATATTCAGACAGGCTGGCTGCAGGCTGCTCCTACACAAGCCCCCAAACCTGTTCTGCTCACCCCACCACCACTGACTTTGCCCAAAGGGCCTGGGCGTTGCGTGGTGCGTATCAGACGTGCCCTTGTCAGTGCTGACGCAGCCGCCGCAGCGATGCATGTGCTGACACGGACTGGGCTAAAACTATGACATGAGGGTTCCACTTTGCGGTCAAACTACAATCTCAGGAGAGTCATCTGAAGAGAATGGGCCCAACACCCCTTCATGGTTCCTGTTAACCTGCAGAATTAGGACTATATATTTGGATTTCCTCATTCTAAGTCAAAATGTGAGAGCCTGGCCACATATCCTCATGTAGTTTATTGCATAAGAATAGAGCAGGTATAATGTGACAAAACGATTTTCCAAGGCTTTCTGTATACTCGGTCTGCATTTGTTAGATTACACACTAATTTTAAAGTTTATTCTGTTTTGTGCATGGGTTTGCTTATTAGTTTGGGAATACCAGACTTGCTAAAAAAGTTAAGAACGAGTCTATATAACAATGCATGTTCTTTTAAAGAAAGTATATTTTATATTTGTTGTGCTTTGTTAAGATTATGGGTAATTAACTAATCTGATGCCTGAAAAAAAAGAAGGGGAGAAACGTAAAATTCAGTTGCCTTGAAAAAAAATAATCTTTCATTTCCTTGAAACTGCTTCTGCCTCAGAGTTAAAAATATATTGGTTCCTATAATGAACTCAGCAAACATGGGCTAATTAAGTGGAATCCATCTTCCTTCTCTTTTTTTTTTAATTTTTCTTTTCACTTGCCACAAGCAGCTGCTTTACATTACGTCTCTGGAGTCAGCTGCTGTGGTTTAGCTCTAAGGTTTGTAACCTTTAAAAGCACTGCCTTAGTAAGTCCAAACCCCTGTGCTCTTGGGAGTCTTGCTGTGAACTTCAAATCCTCACGTTCTCACAGGTCAAGTGTATACACACCATGTGTGCCCTCTCTGCACTCCTGGTCTGAAATCACAGTATGCTCTAAATGTTCAAAAACAGCTTCTCCTTGCATGTTGTCCTCAAGTTCATGGGAAATATTTGGAGAAGCGTACATTGCATGGTCTTTTCTTCTGGCCTTTGGAAACTATGTGATGCCACAAGGGATTTTTACAGCTATGTGTTTTCTTCCAAATAGGTTACTTTCTGCAATGGATACTACTCTCTCTTTAGAAAAGGTGCCCAGTGCTTTTTCACTGTTTGAGCACTATGCGGACAGTCCAGGACAAAGCAACCAGCACTCTTTAAAACATGTGGCTGGTAAGCATCTCCAAATATCATCTTTACAAAAGCTAACACTTTGTCAATGCTTTGGAAATTTTGTGATGCTAAAAACAGAATCTATTTGAGAAGTATAAATTTGCAAACCATGTAATTAGCAGAGTTGAATTTAAAATGAAGTCTAATTGTACACAAGTGTTTGGCTTATAGTAGGACATGAAGATGAGCAACCGAGGGAAAAGTGCTAAAATGGGGAATTCTTGCACCATTCAGGATATCTGTACCTCAGACTAGCAGAAGGTCTCTACCTGTAAATCTCCCAGGGCTAAAGAAATTGCTGTTCCCTTGCAGGCAGGGACAGAAGAGGCAGTCAAAGGGTCTCCTGAGCTCTGCCTCCAAGAGGGGCAGTCCCGCTATGGCTGGTGGGGGGAGGAGAGCAGGGGGCTGACAGACACCTGAAGTCCCTGGGCTTGTGCCAAGTGAATGGAGGTACCTGAAACCCCCATGGGTCATGAAGGGAAAGTGGTTAACTGTAGCTGGAGACAGCCTCTGCTTCAGAGGGCAACAGTGAAAATGGCACATGACAAAAGGGTTTATTCATCTCTATCTGATGTTTTGCATTCTGTAAGTAGCCTGCTTGTGTGGGCTTCCTGCTCTGCCTGTACTTACACCTATAGAAATTATCTGGATCTGGACAGCTGTCAGTGAAGAGTTTGTCAGCATCAACTTGTGGATTCATTTTCATCATAATGGGGTCTCACTCCAGTGCTTCTTTCTCAACAGAAGGTTTGTTCTGGGAGCTTGCATTTCGCAGTCATGCTTTGTGACCTCCCATTCACCATACATGCACCACCACCACTGTAGCCACATTCTGGCTTTTCACGCAATGCCTCTTTCTCGCATGTTTGGTCCCTGAGCACTGGAACGAGAGCATCGATTTCCCTAAGGTGCTTTGTCTCCTGGCTGGATTTTCAGGTGCCTAATGGGACATTGGAGAAGTGCCGTGCTGCGCAGACTCTCCAGTGTCTATTAAGATCTGAGTGCACTCAGCAGTGTCATGGTGGGGAGATTGTCTCTCTCCTCCACACCATTACTTTTATTAGACCCAGAGGAACTGATTGTCTCTGAGACCTCAACTTCCTTGTCAGATCTGTATGAATTTGCCTGTGGCATTCAAAGCTTCTCAGGTGAGATTGGAGAGGTACTTGAGCAGGCAGCATTTTATCTCAGCCTCATTTCTTTAGGAAGTCAGATAAAAAGATCTTTTTTGTAACCCTCTCTCAGCCAGACTTAATTTAGTGGGGTAAAGGTGCTATGTGACGTGGTTTAGTTCCTAAACTCCCTCTTGCAGTCCCACAGGTGCAACCATTCTTTCCTTCTGGGCTGCTACCTACTGGCAAGGTCATCCAGGAGGACAGACCCATTTTGCCATGCTGTATTTGCTTTTCCCACAAGTCACTGAAACACTTTTTTTTTTTTTTTCCCAAACTGCTGAGATCCACTTTTCAGTTTAGTTTGCATTTGCTCCTGCTTTTGCTGAACACCAAATGGCTCCAGATCAGTATGCTTTGACAAACTGGACATGAATGACTATCCACTAGAAAGCAACTTTCAAAACTCCTCATCCTTTATACTTTCTTCTTTTTCTCTTTGTAAAATACCTTCTAAAATACGCTTCCATTACCAAGTATTTCAGTTGCTATTGTGATTTTTACTTTGGTAAACAGCGGACAAAACATTTATTTTTTTTTTCAAGATTACACCCTTCCTGAAGGAAAATAGAGGTAAATGCCTCATGAAACTTTATTTGGATTTGAACACCTTGAATACATCATTTGTCACACACTGGAGGCAAATGTCAAACAGTCTCAGAATTTTTTTTGACTGAAGCCATTTGATGAAATAAATGTGAATTTGCCATGTTTCTCCAATCCACATATTTTTCCTTCAGAAAATATAGTCTTTTACTAAGCAATTTCATAGAACTTTATGTTCGCTACCTCAGAAAAATCTTTCCTTCAAAACACCTTCCCTTTCCAAATTTTCCATATCCACTAATCGAAAGCCCTTTTCCATCAAATTCTCCCTCCTTTCACGTAAGTCAGGCCATTAGGAAGTGCATAAGCATAAAAACCACTTGCAGCATGCCATTGAGCATACAGGAACCGAGGCTGTGCCACAAGAAGAGTGGGTAAAATTTAAAAATTTAAAAACTGTTATTTCCAAAGCCTGCCATGAGTCCTGCTCTTATATAACAGAAGGCAAGGACCTTTGCTGATTGTAACAATCTGCCATTAAAGTCACAGAGCAATATACCTGCTCTCCTTCTTCAAGTCCACAAAGCCAAGGAAATGTTATTTCTCATTATGTTGGAAAGGGGTAAATATCCATAAAATATTTGGGATTATTTTTTTTTCTCCTGGGGGCTGTGGAGATTAGGTAGCATGAAGAAGAAGCTTTCTTACATCACAGCACTTCAATGAAAACTGAACTGATGAGACAATGTCACACTTTTCTATTGAAAAATATGATTTAGTCAAACTTGTGGTACACATATCTCATTTACTTGACTAAAATTCCTTTTAAAAGGGACCGGCACTTTGATAACACATAAATGTTCTGTTTCTGAAGTGAAGAGTTCAACTTCTTGCTTTGAAATTGCTTCCTTTAAAAAGTTAGTTTCATATTATACAACAGGAAATTAGAAATCAGATGTTTCTCAATGTTAACAAACTAAATTTTGATCTATAACTTTTTTTTTCCCTAAGTTTCATTCATTAAGCTAGCTTCTGTTCAGATTTGGCATAATAATAAATCTTGCAGTTGTGGGGTTTCTGTGATCATAAATAGCAGTTTCTAGGCAGGAAAAAAACAGGAAAAAACCACCCTTTTTCCTACTGGGTCCACTGAAAGGAAGTCTTTTCCTAAAGATGATCAGTTTTTAAATTGACCAACTTTAGATGCAGTCAAAAGACAAAATGCAGATTGTTTTTAGCAAGGAGAAGGATATTTTTTTTTTTTTCAATGGGAAGCAGATGTAAACCTACTGTACTGGTAGCTCTCTGTATAAATCATAAGGAAACAGCCAGCATCTGCATTTGCCTTGTTCATGACACTGGGGATCATAATTTCTATGAAGATAACTGAAGAAAAGCAAAAGCTTTCTGCTGAGATTCTAAGAGAATTCATGCAATATGGAAATTTACTGGGTGAAGAAATAGAACCATATATTTTCATTCCCTGCAATCACTTTAACAATGAACATCTTTTGGGGCTTTTTGCTTCTTTCTTTTCCCTCCCTCTCTTTTAAGCCATAATCATAGATGGGAACAATATCTCATCAGGGATGGATCTGTGTTGATCAGGGGACTAAGTTTATATGAGATTTGGGGAGCCTTTGGAGGTCTTTGAAAGCACTGTTTGTGAAAGATGCTCCTAGTTGTCCCATGAGGTTCAGGTGCTTTGGCAGAGCTTGGGTTCACCTGCACACCAAGGATCCTCTGTCCACTGGGTCTGTGGGGAAAATGACCATGCCAGGCAGGAGCATGTGGTAGTGCACCTGCAGTAGGAGTCCACTTCTGGGCAGGGGTGGACCCAAAGCTGCAGGGAGCCTCCTGCTCCCCAGGTCACTAGTGCGGGAGCTCTGAGCCTTCCTTTACCTAAAGCACATCCCTGCTGCTGTCAGTGTCAGTGGATTTGACACAGCGCATGGATCCCTTTCTGGTGTGGAAGGTCCTTTCCCCTGACCACCTTTCTGGCATCAGCTACGTATGTCTGTCTCTGGAGGAGGACGTATGTTTCTTCTGCTGCAAACTCTGTCTCCCCATCAGTGAGCTATCCCATGCTGTTTGCTACAAAGAAGTGTTTTCAGTCTTTGCTTTCATGAGCATCCTCTTCATAGGGTGTCCTCTCCTTTGATGCCTGTGCTGCAAGGCAAGGTCAGGTAATGGAGAAGATGATCACCCAGAGGAGCCTGTGTTAAGCTCCAGGGTCTTTTGGCCTTTGTGAGGAGATGGTCTGAAGTTATGAGGAGTCTCTTGGAGTTTCATCAGCACACATGCATCAAAGTGGAACAGAAAGCTGGAGAGCTCTCCTTGTAACTAAAGGGAGCAGGTCTCCTGGGGAAAGGAGAGGGCGGGCTGGAATTGAGTGTGTCCAGGCTTGTCTCAGTCCTGGGACCCTCCCTGCTGGAGGTCAGAAACAAGCAGCCATGGTGCCATGACTGCACCATAGAGAAGGAACCCAAGAGCTGGGCAGGGTGTGGGCACACAATTTGCACAGGCTTCAGGTGGTCCCAGTACTAGGACTGGATCTTATTTTGTCCAGACTGTGAGGGAAATGGACAGATTACAATGCCAAGCAATTAACTTGCCCGTTCCTAGTTTAGGAGGACCTATTGCTCTAAAACTGCACCAGTATTATCCATATTTCATGTACTTGCTCTACTTGTTCCACAGAAATAAGCAACGTGAGTGAAAATAAGCAACCAGGTTGCCTCACAAACCTGTAGGTAATTTGGCTGGATATACAGGAGTGTGAGTAATGACAGGAGACTTTCCTCTCAGTCCCGCAGACACCGACTGTCATTCCTCAGGAACCAAATTCTGCCACCAGCACCTCCATTGCTGTTTACTGGGCTGTGAACGACGGGGATGCCATCGACTGCTTCCAGGTCTACTGTATGGAGGAGCTGCAAGCCAGCAAAGATGCAGGGGGTGAGTCAGGTCTTGCCTTCCCAAGGGCAGGACTCCTTTCTGCTCTGGTCTGGGGTCAGCACAGGGGAGGCCAAACTGCAGGGGAGGGCCCAGGACGCAGAAAGAAGAGGGGCTGTGAAGATATCTTGCATAGGACTAAGGATGAGTAAGAGTGGAGGAGAGCGTGAGGTATATGCTGTTTCTTCTTCTCCCCTTTGTCCTCCTAAATGCAAGATGTTTGCAGAGCAGCAGCAACATCCCTGTTGAGGTGCCCTTTCATGAAGTAGGTTGACCTTCAGAGAGGATGTGTCCATGCTGCCCCATGAATACTCATGGGGACTGCAGACAAAGCTCCCAAAGAGACGGGCTTCATTAAGTTTTTAGGGCCCTGCATGTACTTTGGAAATGTGTCCTGATAAAAAAAAAAATTACAGGAAAAGATAATGAGTATTTCCACGTGTAGACAAAGATTTTTTTTCAAAATTACATTAAAATATTTCAAATGTTAAATATGAAATTGAGAAAAGGGATTGAAATGCTCATACATTAAGAAGCTCAGACTGATCATAAAGTCATTTAAGCAACTGGGCTCTGCATTTGTGCATGTTTGTATGTGGGTGCGTGTGTGTGTGTGTGCATGCTAAAGGATGCTAAGAGCTTTTTATAACAGCTAATTTATAGCTCAGGGCTATAAAGTCCACTATGAGAAATTTTTAGGTGATAGAGCGGTGAAACCAAGGTTGAGAGCTGCTGATTGTACGTCGCAAACTTGCAGCCTAGTCCTCAGTAGGACTGAGGGCCATAATCTTGCGTTGCCATCAATGGGGCTTGAGTGCGTTCAACTCAAGCGCACATCAGAAACTTCCTATCCAAACTGAGTCAGGGTAAAATATGGAGATCTTGGCTAGTAACCCTTTCTGGATTTTTTTAAATTGACTGGTTTTTACATGTTAGTTGTGAGGCGCAATAGTAGGTCCTACCAGTGCAACACATGAGTGTGATGTCCTGTTCATGTGTGTTCCTCCTAGCTTTGGTGGAAGAGTACAGAGTGACGGTGAAGGAGAGCCACTGCATTTTGGAGGACCTGGAGCCAGATCACTGCTACAGTGTGTGGGTCATGGCTGTGAACGGCACAGGCTGTAGCTTACCCAGTGAAAAAGCCATTTTTAAAACAGGTATGTACATATGTTGATATTTTATTATTATCTTGTCATTTGATTACTATAAACTTCAGGTCTTCGGACCAATTCTAGTCTATAGTGTTACTGAAACAGAAGAAACTACTTCATTTAGCCCATCTGGCAGATAGCAGGCAACTCATGGTCGTTTCCCTTTAGCAGAGAGATAGCGACATAATTGCTTCTGGGAGGAAACTTGAAGGCATTCAGATTTGAAGATGTTTCCAGGCCTTGTGATTGGGCCACTGGGGCAGCACATGATGAATTTCTCTTCTGTGTGCACTGCAATGCTCTGGGGCAGCTCTGGGAAAGCCACACAGCTGCTCCCTGCTGCTGCTGCTGCTACTTCTCCTGTGGAAAACGAGGCGATGGCTGCGTTTTTTGCCTCTCTGCCATCCTCCCAAATTCATCTACATTGCATTGATTTAAATAATTAACTTTTCAGGGGAAGGCCTGCTTTACTGAGGTTACACACTGTGTCTAGCTCAGTGGGACACAAATCTCAGATGTGGCTGAGAGGCTCTGCTGCTGTTTAAGTGCTATAAATTAAGATGAGTAGTTAGATGAGTATTGTTTATGAGCTTCATTTGACTGCTTAATTTTTCTGAGCTTTAATTTCTTTAGTAATTTGTATTGACAAGACTAATGCTTCTTGAATTATGAGCAAGGTGAAGCATTTTGTGTTTGAGGCTTTCTTGCCAGACAATTTTTTTAGTGCTACAAGATAAAAAACAAACATTCCATTCTTGCAGTCACAAAATACAGATAAGGGTAGTTAACAATTTCATAATGAAATAACTCTGTGCAACACTGAGTGTACTGTTGAAATCACTTGGCAGCAACCATGGCTTCAAGCCTTTTTCTTAATCCACTCGACTTCGAATTTGTTGATAATTTTCCTTGATACTCGATTTGCAATTCATAATTTTAGCAAAGATAATTTTCCAGAGAATTCAAAGTAGAAATGCAAATTTTATGGCCTCAACGATTTGTGAGCATGGTGCAGAAGTCCTACAAAATGGTCAGATAGCAACAAATTAATACTAGCTAATAAATTGTAATTTTAAAGGGGTTCTCACCTCTGAAGCTGTTGTTTTTAAGAACTGTCTTTGCCTTTTGGCATCAGGCTCACCATTCTTTTTCCCAAAACTGAAGCCTTCTGAAGAATTTAATTTCATCGAGTCTTTGATGCCTGCCTTTGGCCTGTTTCTTTAAGAAAACAAACAGATCAAATAAGGGTTCATTAAACACCTTCCCTCAAGCTGAGGCGAACTTCCTCTGGAGTGAACTGAGCCCCAGATGGACTTGTGGGGACACTGCTGAGCACTGACTGATACAAAACTGCTGCATCCTCTTATCATCAGAGGTGGAAAAATGAACATCGGTAATGGAAACCATTCTTCAGTGCGAGCCCACCTACTTTGACATAAAGCTAGAATAATTTGGTTCTTCAAGCAGCCCAATGAACTCAGAAGCAGGAATTTAGAGAGTTTATTTTTAGTCATTCAGATTAAAAGTTGGCACATATAAGAAAATAATTTGCTAGCATACGCAGTTGCGGGAACATACACATTACTAGTGGATCAAAGCTGTGCCTCTCCAGGTGCTGGGAACCCCCACAAGATTTCCCTGTTGGGAGTGCAGCTGTGGAGGTGGCAGTGGGCCCGGGGAGTCACGTGTGCTGCTGCTGCAGCATCCCCCCAGCACCTCCCGTCTCCTGCTCCTCCACCTCCCAAACTCACAGCCTGTCCTCCCCTCCCCAGGGGAACACACTGTTTCCAAGCAGTGCTTTCTGTGAGGGAATGATGCTGAAGGCAGCAAGTATCCTTCTACCCCCCTCCCTGTCTGTCTGCCTCAAACTGATCTCCAGATGAAGGCTCTTTGCAATCCTAAAGACATAGGAGTGAATGCACCTTCTTCTGTTGTTCAAAAACTACATGCTGTTTACCCTCTGTCTGAGGGACAGAGTAGGAACATACCCTTTTTGGCTTTTATAATATCTCTTATATGAGGGCTGGAATATTAGCAGGAAATCAGATATATATTCTAACTGCAGTTAATTTGTTTAAAAAATCTCAGAAGCATAGTAACAACTTTTTCTGGTATGCTGGCTCCATCTACTCTTTAGAGAGATAATTTTAAATAAAGGAAAAAATTCTTGATGTCTTATGACATACTATTTGCACATACATAAATGTGGTTATGTGTGTCAGTTGCTGAATGCAGGTATTAGGGAATTTAGCTATTAATTTTTCATTCTTTAGAAAGAGATGCATTTAAAAGCAGAAAATAATCAAATATGTCAGAAGAGAATTAAGGGATTATCGCTAAGGGAGCTACACAGATGTATTACCAGATGACAGTCTATCCCACAGATACTTCTTCTGCTGAATACCTAGATTAGCTGTTCCTGCAGTAAAACATCAAGTACCTCTTAACCTGAACTGCTGACCTCCTGATTTTCACTAAACCAGGAAATTGATATGTACTTGTGGGTGTTTTTCTTTCCTTTTCTACTAATAAAAAAATTCTTTTTCTTAGAAAACAGAATGCATCTGGAATGCTAGTTGCAGTTCTATAAGATTAACTTGTCATAAAATTGTCCAATTTCCCCTTTTGTCTTAGGCCTCCTATTTGGAACCCAATGTCTTTAAAAGCAAAATAATTTTCTATTATTTTTCTATTATTATGTATTATAATAGAATATATATTACAAATATATTACATACATTATACATATAATATATAAAATATATGTATAAGGTGTATATAGTATGTAATATTATATTATTTCTATATTTTTTTAATTACTAACTTTTGTTTAAGGATTGGTATTAAGACTGCCTGTGAGTTTCAACGACAGGTTGTGAGGTTTGTTTATGTTACTATTCCCTGGAAAGGGAAGGAGCAAGTTAATACTACTAATCCATTTTCAGCCTATGATGTTGGATGTGCAATTTCACACAATAGCTTTTGATTGCTTGCATTCAGTGTGCTATATTACATTCAATTTTCCGTCTTGCAGTTGGGCCCGTAGTTCTTAAACTGAAGCTCTAAAAAAGAGAAATTACAGGGCCAAATTTTAGCATTACAAAAATAAACAGGGCACAATTAAGCAGAAAGTCAGCATCTCCCCATCAATTCTGCAGCAGCACATTTGTTTCTGATGCAGTTCATGCAGGGACTGCTGAGGACAGGATTGAGGTGATGCGGGGAGAGCTGTAGGCAGTACTGCCTTGGTGTGCTGCTCCTTGGAGACTGGCAGAAATGAGGGAAGGCATAAAAATCTACATGGGCATTCTAAGAATGTGCAGAAATGCATAAATATTCACAGTGACTTTCCTGGTGTGGTTTTTTTTTCCACATAAAGTAGCCCTCTGCCATTAAAACACGAAACAAGCAAAAGGTCATTGCTGGATGGGCAAAACTGACTGTCCTGTGGGTTTTTGGGGAGGTGACTGTTCCTCTCCCTCCTGAGCACCCCCCGCCAGCTGCTGGCACCCTTCTTGCAGTACAGCTAACATGTCCCTGTGTCCTCAGCACCCGCTGTCCCCACCATCAAGGCCGAGGACTGCATGGTGTGTTGGGACACGGCCACCATCCGCTGGCGCACCAGCTCGGCATCAGTGGAGTCCTTCACCCTGGAGTACTGCCGACAGCACTCGCCCGAAGGAGAGGGTCTCAGGTCAGTGCTGCGGTCGCAAGCGCCACTCGGTCAGATTAGGCAACCGCTAATGAGTGTCCCCCAGACTGTGTGTTGTTACGCAAGAGGTTATTATGCCTTCAACCACACAAGGAAGAAATCTGCTTCTGCATGCTGAGGAACTTACAGGATGGACACTAATCTATGAGATTAGGCTGAGACATAATACTTCCTTTTTATTCTGCTTAACTGGGCAATCCCTTTCATTTCGGGTCAAAACCCTGGAGATGTTGTGCTGTCTGTAATCAACCAGAGGTTGAATGAGGGAAGCAATCGCTGCCCCACAGCTGCTGTGGCCCCAGGCAGGGCAGGGGAGGGCAGCTGAGCTCTGTGGGAAGGAGCAGGATGGAGAAGCCCAGCCCAGATTGCCCTCTCCTTTGTGGTGAACAAGATAGGAGCGAGCCTGAGGCATAGCAAGGGTGATAGGGGTGTCCTGGTAATGTTGGTGACCCATCTGTGCTGTCTGGATGTGTGGGCAGATCCCTCCCAAAGCACATCTGAGCCCAGCACTGCCCAGCTCTGCAGGCACGCCACAGGGGTCAAAAAGCAGCTGGAAGAGCAGCTTTGACACTGGGGATGGTGTCTGCTTATGCCAGACCCTCTCAGCTTTCCCCAACACTAAGTCTGTGCTGCGTAGAGGAGAGGGCTGGGGAGGACACACACACGTGGGCACCACTAAGCCATGAAACCAGGCACCCTGTTGAAGTGCAGAGAAAATTATGAGGCTCTCTGTATGTCCTTGGGGCTTGGGCGGTTTTTTTTTTTGCTTGTTGTTTTTTTAAAAACAGTGACAACAATGTTCCAGCGAAATACAGTTGCAGAGGTCTGAGAAGCTTTGGGAGGTGGGGTGTGACTTGCCACACGGAACCCTGTGGAAGAGCCTCAGCCCAGCTGAGTTTGTCTGTCTTCACCTCCTGGGCAGCCTGGTTAGGGTCTTCACCAGGGGGCTGGTTCACGTGGACTTCATGGAGATGTGGCAGAGAGGGAAGAACTCCACTACTTGCAGTCAAAATTAGTTAAGTGGACTAAAGGGTTCACAGATTTCTAGCAGACAAGTACGACAGCAAAATTGTGCGCACCTAGCTCTTTACAAAAGTAGGCTAAAATTTGAAATAAAAAACTTATGCAGGGTTGAAAGACCTTTTTTTCCCATTTAGTACCAGTATGCTGTGTTAATGCAATCAAGGAGAGGTCTTGCCCAGCTCTCCTGCATCTCAGAAGGCAGCCATGACCTGTTCTGTTTCATACATATTTCACGAGCCCGCCAGGTCCCTGTCAACCTGCCAAAGTCACTGTTGGTCAGTGATAATGTAGTTGCTGCCAAACCCTGTGCTGTGTGTTTACCCTTGAGTTTCTTTGCTGTTAACTGGAATTGCCTCTTTTTCTCAAAACTGAACCAGAAACTGTGCTGGTTTCTGTAATCTGTAAGTGAGGTGTTGATAACACCAAGCAGTTTGCTTGTATGGTGATAACTGTGGCAAAAAGCTGCCAGAAGCGACCCATTCCCTTTCTCAACTGAGCTTGTGCAAAATCTAACATATTTATAATTATACTGTCCCATTTGACTTTTTGACCTCCCTGTGGGAAGAAGCTGGCCTTTTACTGTGACAAGTGTGAAAAATTCCCACAGGACAAAATAATGAATTTTCTCAGAATTGCTGTAGTTTAAACTTCTGTGTTTGTAGAAGGGCTCTGACCTCTTTGTACAGTGTCAAAGACTATCTTTTACCATTTATTTTCCCTCAAAGCAATGCCCCTCTTTTCCAAAAGCAGTCCCTTGAGATTTACCTTGAAAGCTTCTATAACGGGACATGATGTTTCAGTGATGGAGAAATATATATTTTTTTTAAGATTTCTGTTTAATTTTTTGCATGAAGCCAAGGAAAAAAAGAGCCACCTGGCAGATGGAGTATACTGCCTGTATTGATCCCGTGCAAGGCCTCCCAGGTGCTAGTTAGGACTAGAAATCAATTCCTTATGTAGCTGATAAAGTGAGAAGCTGCCTTCTGGAAGTATCTTAGTAATCTTAGAGTTCATATGTTGGGTACCTATATCAGGTGGAATAAAACTTGTCTGGAGCATTTGGACCTGGAAATGTAGTTTCTTCTGTTTGCTTTCCGTGAAAGCTTGAATTTGTCCTTCACAGGTTTCCTGAGCACCGCTCACCTTGGGGACCGTGCAAATGTGGAGCCCTTTGACAGACAGCCTGTGTCTCTCATGCTTGCAGTGGCCCCATAGCTGAGTGATCACCCAGTCCCTGGGTGGGAGTTCAAACACATTTTTCAGCAACCCTGGAAAGTTCATACAACTGCTACTGGGGGCACAGCAGGAAAACAGAGGTTGGGGAAGGACATCCAAAGCAAGTCCTGGAGAAAGTGGCATGGTCCCATCCCACAAGGATGCTTTTGCACACGTCATTCTGGGAGCTCATCCAAGGCAAGGGACACCACCAAAGAAGCAGGCAGGGAGAAATGGCCCTGTTGAACAGCTAGAGATGTGTGTGGAGCCCCTGGTCCGGGTTGGCCCCCTGTAGCTTTGGCATGTCACAGAATCACAGGTTGGTTGAGGTGGCAGGGTACTCTGGAGGTCATCTGGTCCAGACCCCTGCTCAAGCAGGGCCACCTAGAGCCAGTTGCCCAGGTGGCTTTTGAAGGTCTCCGGAGGGGTCCTTGGAGCAGTCCTGGTGCAGTTCCAGCTCTCCAGGAGAGAATTTGAAAAATGCCTGGAAATAAATCCTCATTAAAAGTTTCCTTCTGAATACCACAAGAAAAAAAAGAAATCTATATTTTCCCCTTTGGGTTCTCCCTTCTTGCCAGCTTGCCACCTAAGGGACATGGTTTCATATAAAACCATCTTAAATCTTGTGCAACAATGAATCCCTGGCCTGCTGCTGTGGTTTTAAAGCTCCTTCCTGGGCTGATTCTGTTTCCAGAATCTTTAGGAGGCTTTGAAATATTTCTTTCAGTTTCCAGAGCTCTGCTATTTTCTTACTGTTCAGCCTCTTTGTGTTGAGAAGTCAATGGAGCTGTGGGTGGAAGATGGAAAACTGCGAGAAATGTAGTCCAGGGATTAGATGTGTGGGTTGTTCAGATGGAAACCATGTATCACATCATGAGAAATCTGTAAGACTCAGGGAGGCAGAAATTAGTACAGTATGCAGTGAGTTCGTAAAAGTGGAAGTGGCTGAGTGTCATGCCTTCTGCCAATGCAAGACAGGCACTGTTAGCGACCAAAATGTTCTATCTACCCGTAGAGGAAGTCTAATGCTGGAAAAGGGTGAGCAAGCCTTCATCCTGTTGCATTGCTCACATGACTGTCCTGCCAGCTCAGGAAATAAGGTGTGGAATATAGGGAATCTTCCTCCCCTCTGACCGTGCTGGGCTTGCCATCTCAGATAGCAATGAGGACCATTGCAAGTGGTGCTTCTGTGATCTAACCTCAAGACAACCAGAGCTGGGACAGGGGAGAGGAAAGGAAGCATGTGGCACAGCTGGAAGCAAACTCAGACCTATTTGTTGTTTGTTTTTAGCTTCAAGAGCCTTTTTACACCCATGGTACAACCCTTCTTTGTGCTTCTACATGTATCTTCAGAAGCTTGCCTGCTTTCAGCTCTCATTTCACATCAGTGGTATCAGCACAGGTCGGGAAGTGCTGTTTCAGTGGGATCTCGGGGGTGGAGATGACAATTACAGCACAGAGGGTGTTCTGAATCACTGCGAGGTGTATCATTTGCTGGGTTCATACCATATTAAAAATTATCCTGTAGACGTTTCCTTGAAATAAAAGAGGAAGGTGATGAGAGAAACATGCATCAAAACACAGCATTAGATTTCCCTAAACCCAGGAAAATCACAACTTTAACAGACATCTGCTACTATAATATTCCTTGGCAATTTAAAGGCGAGGAAACATGTAACTTCTTTCCGATCTGCTTTGAATAGCATGTACCTGAAATTTGGAGACTGGATTTTGAGATTTAAAGATTCCTCTTATAAAGAGAGGCATTAAGATGAGATAAGTAAAATATTTAACTTAAAATATTTCTTGAACTTTTATGCACTGAATTTTACATCATGATACCAAGACATTGTGGGGACAGTGCAAATATGATAACATTCAGGCTAAACGCTATGATGCCTCATGGTTTGATAATAATATTACTACATTTCCAACCATCTATAAAATGGGCAGGTGTATTTAAAGGAGAAAATAGCTGACGTAAAAAATGTTGTAGGTGGATTTCTCTTTCTTTCATGATCAACATTACACAGTCCAATACTTTAGGTGAGCTTGAGGAAGATCTAGCTGCAATGGGGCTCACAAGAACTTGGAAATGAAACCGGCTTTCCCCCAGCACAGTTAGGATGCATTGTCCCTTCCATTCTCCTATGCATAACCTGTACGCTGTAAGCTAAGCAGAAATTGTACCTTCTCCTCATCCTTGGTTTTCCATCACTGATTGCAGGGTCAACCCAAAGCATGACAAACTACAATGATTGCTGGGGAGCCCTCAGTATTTACTTTCCCCTTTCACTGTAGCCTCTAAACAGAAAGAGAGGTGATAGCAAGATCTACTTCCTCCTTGCTGCAGCCTCTTGTGAGCTTGGAGCTAGCTCAGTGTTGCAAATTAAATTCCTTCTTGTTGGCATATTCTGTTTTATTAGTTGGCAGCAATGGGACTGTTTTTTAAGCCTTAATCGTAGCTAAAATTGATGGGCTCTTATTCTTAGGCAGCTTAAAGCTGGCTGAAATAGATTATCAAGCAGAGAATGCCATTCGAAAATCTGATCACTGTTTTACTGACCAGATCTGCTTAAAGCCCAGATTTTTCTTTCTCACTATTACAACTGAAAAGAGGCATGCTATTGCTCTCAGATTTAAACATGCAACCAAATTCTGATTTGCAGAACTTCAGATTTTAAAGGGACCCAAGACTGAACTTTGATGGCTGACCCTATTCCCTATTCTGCAATTGGCTGGACACAAACGCATTTTGGAATACCCAGGCTCTAGGATCCAGACTCCAGGTCTACTCACTACACCAGAATGTACCTGTCTACTTGGATTTAGAAACAGTTTCGTGTTTTATTAACTAGCCATATCTAAATAGCACATAGTGGGAAAAAAATCTCTTAATTTCTTTGGAAGGACAGTGACTTACGTGGCTTTTTCCAGAAGACAGAAGAAAGAGCCATGTAGAGGGCATCACTGTGCTTAAGGCACATTAATCTACCTGTTGCCACAAACAGCTTCTGATGAACAGCTTATTGTGCGCTCCCTTCATCTCACTTGTAACTGTTGGCTCAAAACTTCTTTCTAGATTCACCCCAAAAATGTCAGGATGGTGCATTTAAGGAACAGATTGGGTGAGACTTGTCTAGGAAGCATGGACAAATTTCTTCATAGTTTAGGTGCCCACTTCTTTTCCCATGCCTCTGTTTCCATCCTCATTTTCCTTTCTCTGACTTCTTTTATATTTGCCTCCTTGCCCAGTTCCCATCCTGCATTTTGCTCCAACTCATCTTTCCTTTTTCTCTCATACCCTATACTCAAATGAGCCTTCTTCCTCTTTCAAGTCTAAAGATCTCAGGTTCTCATCAGGCAACTTGTCAAGTTGCACCTCTTCCCTGAACCTTTCAGTAAGAACCAACCAGCCTGCTGA
>NW_009648250.1:1718222-1722799 GCF_000708025.1 Charadrius vociferus | reverse complement strand
GCTTTGGTTAGTCATGAGTGTGAAGCAAACCATACAATTGCTACCATGTTTGGGCAACCCACTTCTGTTTACTGCATTAATGTGACACAGCATTAATGTAACACATTCTCCAAAGGCAGCATGGCTCCAAACTCTCTGAAATCCTTTCAAATTGAGGAAAGGGGGAAAAAAAAAAAGATCACAGGAGCACCCAGTGTTTTTTCTTAATGCTTTCAATTGCTTTCAGTGACAGCTGTCAATACAAAATATCTGTTACAAACTAGTAAGGATCATGCACCAGTCTTTCCCCAGGATGCCACTCTCCTAGATGCAGAGCTCTATGTGGTGTTTGCAGGAATTTGGTGTGTGTAGGGCTGTGGGATTTTACCTTTATGTGATAAATGCAGCAGAGACAGGCATGTGAAAAATCCTGATGGATGAGCACGGATTATTCCTCAGATTATACTGCTCTCTGGTGGGACATATGTGGAAAAACAGTTACTACAAATTAATAGCAATGATCTGATCTGACTGCTGATTTGCCTGCCTTACCTCCTCTGGGGTGACAGTAATTAGTGCTGGAAAAAGGTAATTTGTTTAATTTAGCTCCCCACAGAGGCATTACCTGAAGGAGGGAGACCATCCTGGGCACCACTCTCACACCTGAGGTGGAAGAAAAAGCTCTCCAAAGGCACGTCTCCTGCTCATGAATTTGCTGGAGAGCAGAGCAAGACTCTTGCATTCAACCCTTCCTCACACTACTGAGGGTATCATCTTTCAGCGCAGAGGACAGGGAGGTTATCTCAAAAGACCTGCGTTACACTTGAAAATTTAAATGCTTACCTTGAAGATTCCCATAAGCATTTCTGGGTGGAAATGATCTAATTTATACAGATAAACAGTCTCTACCTGCAGACGTACAATGCAGTGGATAAATACTGTCTGGCTTTGCTGTTATCATGCAAGGCAAGAATGAGGAAAATCAGGATTCAGTGTATGAGAATTTGTTAAGTCAATCTTTCATACTCCTGACAATACAGAAAATAAAACTGGCATCTTTCTAGCCATCCAAAGTACTTTCACTGGCACTTCAAAGTGCCTGTGAAGCAGATTGAGTGGGTGCTGACTCTCGCTTTCCTGCAGTGTGTCAAGACATCAGCAATGGAGGATGTGAGGGCTGGAGCTTTTGAGGCACCACAAAGGGGAGACTTAGTCAAAGCACTAAGGGCACTGTGCAAAGGCAGTTCCCCTGCTGCTGCCTGTTGCAAAACCAGCCTGTTAGAGTGCACAGCACCGCGAGGGAGACAAAGCCAAGACTTTGTTGAAGAACAATTTGTGAGCAAGGAGTTCAGAATAAGAAGTGCGCGGTTTCTGTGCGGCCTCAGATAAGGGTAATCCGTTCTTTCGGATCAGTACGAACACAACAAGCACTTTCACTGTCATACAGCTGAATTAATTACAGGGAGGGTTTTTTTTTCCTTCAGAAGCTTGTTCACTTTGTAATGCAGCCGTTTTACAGGAGGCGGATGAGAATTTGATTCTGTGTTGCTTGCATTTTATGCGATGAGTTATGCTGCAAAATGAACATGAAGTGAGCATTACCCCAAATGACTGCACTGAGTGAGAAGGTGGTACAGGAAAAAAACGCCTGAAAATCTGTCAGAAGAAGTAAGGATGATCCCTCAAGTAAAATGCCGCAGCTCCTACATAACCCAGTTGTTTGTGAAAACAGTGTTTGTCTTTCTGATTTGGAGTTTCTGTATGGTGCCTGTTGTTTCAGTAGTTAACAATACCGTTACGTGGCTTAGCTCTTTGCATAAATTATTCTTTCCTGGTTTGGATATCTGCATACATTTTCATGTATGAAAATCTTCAAAATTTGCAGATCTTTTGCTGGTATAAAGAAACCTGAACTGAAAGTATCCCTGGAGCCCAATGTGAACTATTTCTTCTACTTGAGGGCTGTCAACCCATTTGGGACAAGTGAACAAAGTGAAGCAGCTCTCATCTCAACTAAAGGTAGATCACCATTTTCTGATGTCAAAATAATGGGATGGAGGGGTAAAGCAGCCAAAGATGGCATTTTCCTCCAGAAATTGTAACTGAACTTTCCAATATGGGAGTAAACAAGTTATTGAGATGAAAGGGATTGTATTTTATCTGCTTAAAATCAACACAATCAGGGATGACTTCTCTTGAAGTTGGTTGATTTACATCAATGTAAAACTGTTGTGACCTCAGAAGCAAAAACATTTAATTCTGTCAGAACATGAAATTATTAAGTATTCTTCAAGGACCTCAATTTGCTTGAGTTTGGAAGAGCACGTTCTGATAAAAGATACCATGATCTTTAAAAACTCTCACAATTAAAACCTTATGGATTTCGGGTTTCAGGGTTGAGGAAGCATGCAGAGCAGCTTTAAAATGTAATGGATGGTATAGACTTTAAGGTTTCCAGATAGTGTTAACTCATATATGGTTCTTCCAAACCAGCCTCAAAATCCAAATTTGCTATTTTGAAAAAGCAATTGCGTGAAAATTTTTCAACCTTCTTGACCAATGAAGACTTCTTTATCACCTAGCTACATTTCTGAATATCCCATCCGGTCAGGCACAGCTTGGGAGAGTCCTTGCATTTGCACCCAATTTTCTTCTGCCCCTACCTGCCAGAAGACACAACTCTGTCCAGCTAAGATGGCAGTAATTGTTGCTTAACATTTTATGATTCACCTCATGTTAACATTGCCAGCCTCTCAGAACTGGTGTTTCTTTGTCATGTATTGTACCAGGAACTCGATTTCGCCTGCTGAGCGACACAGCCCATCCCGCTTTGCAAATCTCCTCCAATGCAACGGTGATCCGCCTTCCTGAGAAAGCCAAATTCGCTGGGTAAGTACAGCATGATGAGCATGACCACCCAGCGGGGTGAAGGATGGGTCACTCACTCTTATTTTTGCCCTGTAGGTAGCTTGCACATGGCACTAACAAATTTTGTAGGAGAATTGAATCATTTCAGTCATGTAGCCCCTGGACCCCCCTTTCAAGCACTGCGATATCTCAATAAAGCCAGTAGCAGCATTGATGTAGGTGCTGGGAAGAGTTCAGTGTTGCACTGAGGAACCTTCAGAAAGTCAAAGGCAGTGGTACGTACTGGGACTGCTGGCTTTGCCTCAGTCCAAGATCACTGCTTAACCCTTCAGAGCACTTCAGTCCTAAAGCAACTTGTTGCTGCCCTGAGAAGGCCAGATTAGTGGGCTTGCTTCTGAAAATATTGTGGGTAGAAGCAATCCATCCTCTTACTTTGCTCCTCTACGGGGACATTATTGGTAAGTTTTCCAAAGCATCTGTGGCTTTGGAGAACTGGGAAGTACTCCTGGGATATGTTAGAATGGTTGTACCAGGCTAGCTCCATCCATTGCAAACATGGTATTTTTCGACATAGTGTTATCAGTTCCATAACAGGCACAGGTCCACTTGTATAAGTTGTGCCATACCGATATGACTTCTTAAAAGATAGTGGGGTATTGCTGGTTTAAGCACTTTTTTTTACTGTTACAGCTGAATGCACACAAGATGTTTGTCACTGTGTCTACTGAAAACAAGCCTGCTTTCTAGTTTGAAAAAACCTGCTAAATTGCTAAATTTGAGGTCTTTTTTGCCTCCAAAGTCACCTTTTCCACCTTTTGTTAGCTTCATATAATTTTGCATAAAGTTGCATAGTTTTCAGTCCTCAGGATGAGTCCATCTCAGTGCAAAGATGAAATGACTCTCAGTGATGACATTCAAATCTTTGATAAAACCCTGCAGTTAGAAGAACAGAAAGCAATCCTTTAGTAATTTTAGATGCAGCTGCATGACCAGAAGGAATGTCACAATATGTTTGGTCTGCCACCACACTCACTTTACTGTACACCTCTTCCACAAACAGGTTTCCTTCAGTCCTGGGTGAACTGCTGCCTGCTCAGGGATGTCATTACTGGGAAACTGTTGTCACTGCCTGCAGAAGCTACAGGATTGGGATTTGCTATGAGGCAACATCACGGAGCAGCGTCTTGGGGCTGAGTGATACCTCCTGGTGCATGCGGTGCTGTCCGACACAAACCAGGTAAAGCTGAGGCAGTCTAGCTGCTTGGGATGTTACTTGTCCTTGAAGTAAATAAAGCTGGACAGCTTCAAGAATCATGAGAGCAGAAAGGACCTGTCTGCTTTCTTTCTGCAAATTTGAGTAATAAGAAAAGAACAACTACAAAGGAACTTTAGACATCCTCTTAATTAAAAAATCTTATAACGTACCTTAAAAATAAAATTAATCTCAAACAGACCAATTCACTGCCCTTCACCCAGCCAGTGAATAAAACTTCAAAAACTCACTTGCTACTGCTTTGTTGTTGCAGGCTCATATCCTGAACTGCTTCACAAAATCCCAGCAAGTGTATTTATTTCCATAAATGCAGTCTTTTTAGAATCTACATCCATCTGCAGGAGATGTCAGGGCTCCATAGGGAATGACTTTTCCTACCTTGACCTCCACAGTGACAGGCACCCACCTGCCACTGTGGCAGGAACTCCGGGCACTGGGGTAGCCGTCAGTGGGGCCG
>NW_009648250.1:1713375-1718185 GCF_000708025.1 Charadrius vociferus | reverse complement strand
CCGGCCCCCCCCCTGCCCCTGTGGCAGGACTGCCGGGCACTGGGGTAGCCGTCAGTGGGCCAGTGCCAGGCTGCTTGGAGTTTTGTATGGCATAACCCTGTTAATGGTGTAAAGGTGCGCTTGATCTAAACAAGTGTGCTTTTTTGGTGTGAAATCATATAGTTGCATGAACATATCTACCTAAATGAAACATCTGAGATGCAAAGGGTTTTGCCAAAGCAGAGTTCATGCTTAAATCCCCACAAAGACATGTAATAAGAAAGATATAGATGAACACGGTTTCAGCAAGACTGCTTTTATCCTGGGAGTCCAAAGATACCAAGTGAAAGGACTCATCAGCATGCCAGGCAGGGCTTTGAAGCGGTCCTACATTTGCTCTGCTTGAGTACTGAGCAAAATGCTGTTGCCACGTGATACGCTGCAGTATGCAGCTACCTGTTAATAGATGGGAATTAAGCAGTAGGTTATTTCTGGTAAGTCGCCATGAGGAAGCTCACTGTATTTTGGTTTCCATTTTCCTGTAGCCTTCTTTACAGATTTCTTCACACTGGTGTGATGAGCGATGTCCGTATGACAGAACACCCGACCAGGATTGGCATCCTGTTGGATTACAGCAGTGGCAGACTGTTGTTCTTCAATGCAGAGAGAGGGCTGGTGCTGTTCGCCATCAGGCACAAATTCACTGATGCTGCTTACCCAGCCTTTGCCCTGGAGAAGGCTGGAGCACTTACCCTGCGCACCGGCATGGAGTTGCCAGAGTTTGTGAAGCACAGCTAATCCCCTGCCTCACACTCCCAACAAAACTGACAATTACAGCGTCAGGGGACAGGGAGGGGAAGGGGGATGTCAGGGAGGGATGTCTAGTCTTCACCGATGAATGCCACGCACACAGCTCTCCCCCACATCATCAGTAACTGTAGTTAGTGCTCAGCCACATAATCACCCTGAGCCTGGAGAGAAAATCGACACCTTCAGATAGAGTGTGCACCTAGTGATATACACAGCAGTACTTTTGAGGGGAAAAAAACGTTTTGTTAGATATGAATATTAAGAGGGAGGGAAATGCACTTTCCCTGTAAAAATAACGACAGTGGTAGCTGTCTTTTTAAAGTTGATGATGAGCCTGTGTATAAAATAAATGCATCTCTCACTGCAATACATGAAAGCCATCATTTCATCATTTGCGAGGACAGTTGGAGCCTGAATCCAGGATGACATGTCTGAAAAACAGGGAAACTTTTCAACAACTGAACCATTTTGCAGGTTAATATATCTGGTGTTATTGTTTCCCAACTCTCTTCTTTAAATGCACAAATTAAGAAAACTTGGAAACTTAGAAATCTTCATGTTTCCAAAATGGGTGAGTCCCAGACTAGCCTTCATATCAGCCATGTAAAGTTTGAGTATGCAACACCTCCCTACCCTGCTCACAGCAGACTGGCAGACAGCTACCCTACTGTCAGTAAATATCTGTACCTGTAAATAGTTACTCATGAAACACATGTATGAGGAAACTTGGTAATAGTGGTAAAAGTCTTCCCTGTGGTTTTTGTTCTCAATTTGTTGCTTAGGTGGTTTTGATGGTGAAGGGAAGGTTGCCACCTGGGACCTTAGAGAAGTGTCCAGTCACCAGTGACCTCCTTGTGGATCACCCCCTTTTCCATCACTGCTGTTTACCTTTGCACTTACTTACTTGATGCTCCCAATTTCAGGCTTGTGGGCATTTTCCTGCATCTGCCCTGCTCCCTCCTGTTACCTACACTAGCACCAGCATCGTACCAGCAAGGCGCAGTGTTTCAGGGCCACCAACACAGGCAGGCTAAAAATGGCTGGTGCAAGCAGAGCGGTAGGATGCTGATTTCCCCCCTTGGCTTTTTCAAACCGTTTTTCCAAGCACTTCACACATCAGTGGTACGGCTGTCTTCTCGCCTGCCCCAAGGGCTGAATGCACGAGCACTAGTGCTGCCGAATTCCAGCGAACGCTGGGGGGAAATCAATCTTAAGGCAGGCGGGCAATGCTTTTCATGCTGTGCCTGCTCTGGAGATTTCTGCCGCAGGGGACTATGCTGCCAGACTCATTTCTGAGCTCAGCTGAAGAGCTGTACTCCCTGAAGTAAAGCAGATTTCAGGAGTCTAACGGGGAGGGTTTGCTTCTGAAGAGAGGGCTTAAATGAGTTACAGGGAAGCTTCTGCTTTTTATGCTTAGAGAAGGTGCCTGCTGCTGCTGTTTTATTTATGATTTAACACCACCAAGGCATGTGCTTGCTGCTTTAGCCTGCTGTCCCAGAGGAGACACACTCTGCACTGTCACAGCAGGCTCAGACAGGATGGTTGAGGCAAGACAAACAAGATCCTGTGACCATTTATTTTAAGCCAGAGCTCTTTTTGGCATTTTAATTAAAAAATGCCAGTTCCCAGTCCCTGCCAGGGAGAGAAGGGAATGAAAAAGCAAGGTAGTGCCCTGTTGGCTCCAGCAAGTGTTTTGTAGAGGTGTACAGGATGGTGAGAAAAGGTCCAGGGTTAATGGAAGGAAAGACAGAAAGGGTATTGAGGGTAGCGTTATCATGAAGGCTGAGGAAGAGGAGGCAGAAGGCAGGCTGGAAGCTCACACAGGGCAGATGGTGACCAACTAAGAGGCTGTCAGTGTTTTCTGCAGGGTGTGTTCCTCAGGCTCCCGCAGCCAGTGACCTCGCCAGAGGTTTGGCTATCTCCAGAGCTTAACATGGCGCTTTGAACTAAACCTGGAAAATCACAGTTTTGGGGCGATTTTACCTGCGTTCTCCTCACCCTGGTTGCTGCTGTCCCACGCGTGAGATTACTTCAAGGACACCAGGGTGATGTATTGCTAATGGGACAGCCAGTGAGAAGGAGAGCAAAATGACATCAAATTATTTGGGTGGCTTTTTCAACAAAGGCAGGACACAATGGCCTTATGGAAGGTAACTGTGTATTAGTAATAGCAGTTTCAACATAAAAAGCAAAAACCTCATCTCTTGCCACTTATTATTACTCAGGTACGACTGCAACATTTAAGTTTGGCAAAATGTTTCTCTTGGAGCACCTCATTCTTGGAAATATTTGGTTCAGTTTGAAAAGCTGCCTGATTCTACTTTCTTGCTTATTTTTGTATAAGGTTCAGCTTTTAGACTGGGCAGTATCAAAAAGTCTATTTACTGTTTATGTGAAAGCTGGATAAATTATTTGAAATTTAAAATGTCACTCAGAAAGCCTAAACAGTACTTATTTGAATGTCTACATCTGGTCTGCATGAAGCTAGGCCAGATGAAGAAATGCCTAGAGACAATATCTCATTCGGCAATATGGAACAAAGTGCAGACTAAACAAAAAAGAATATACAAGAATTAAGATTCAGCATAGGGAGAAAATTCATGTGAGGAAAGCATATCCTGAAACCCACAATTAAGCTGCTAGGACTTATAACACATGGTGCAAACTCTCCTGCCCTTGGAAAGCCTAGAGGTACATCTGCTGTGATCTTTTACTTGCCTGATGGGCACAAAGTAGCACCAAGTTCAGGAATTCACTTTCCATAAGGTAACTGTCAGTATACGCTTGAATGTACAGTGCAGTCATATGATGTTACATTTAGGTGACTTGAGATTTTGAGGCTTGTTGCATCCATTTTTTTCTGGCCATCATAGTTTGTAACAATGTACTAGAGAAGAGAAGAGAAAGACAAAAAAATCCCAGTCACTGTATTTTTCTTGCGCTTGACGAGTTTAGCATTTAGAAACACTTTAAAAACAGCGTGACTTATTTTTCAGCAAAGGATGTTAGTTTGGCTGATAGTAACTAAGACTTTGTGCAAGTGCTGACAGGGTTGTGTGGTATGCGTACACAGTCTGATCATCATTCCGTGCTTAGAACTACACAGAAATGCATTTCAGGAGTTACACAAAGAACTGTAAGAGTTCACAAGTAATTGGGGATTTATTTTCATCCTGAAAGTACAAAAGGGGATACCTAACATTGTAAATATTGTTAATAAATATTTGGAATGATCTGAAATACATTGCATTAAAAGGAACAATTTCTTTTCACTTCAGCAGGTTTTAGATTAGGCTCGTAAACCCTCGTGCACTGAGATGAGAATATAGGCCTGACTGTAAGAAGAGAAACATTAATTTCTACTGTCAAAATAGTGCTGAACTGGAATATTGCTAGTATCAGTAGTATTGATCCACAAGCCTGGCTTAGGTCTTTCTGCTCCAGAGTTTAATGCTTCCATGCGGAGGAACTTGGCAACGCATCTCAAACCGCAGCACATGCATGCAGGCACAACTTTGCTCCTGCCCTAGCTCTTCTTAAAAAGGGAAATGTCACTGAAATGTGGCTGTTTGTACTGAAAATGCTCTAGTGACACCTTATTTTAGAAACAGGTACATTAAAAACCTACCCCTCTCCACTATGATTGTGGAACTTAATTACATGTTATCACTAAGCCTGTTTTAAGACATAACCCAGTATGGCACAGCACCAATAAACTGTTGCTAAATCCACAGTACTGTGATATTGTCTGTGATATGCATATGAAATATGTTTTCTGTTAGCACTGCAGGGTTTTGAATACGTGCGTAAAGATGGATTTAAGAATATTACGAAATTGCGATCTTTTTGAATCATCCTCATTTCAGGATAATAAATAGGACCTCTCCCATGTTGAGGTTTAAACTGGATTTGAAAAACCCCATTCTGTGGTGGAATCGTGATTATGTTACCGTCGTTTTGCATTTCTATCAAGAAGCTCAGTATGCTCAGATAGTCACACAAGCAGCATGGAAGTGAGAGC
>NW_009648250.1:1701670-1713331 GCF_000708025.1 Charadrius vociferus | reverse complement strand
CCTCTTCCACTTCCAGCCACGTGCTGTGGAAGGGAGATAGAACTAGAAAAGTACCTTCATTTTTCCTGTTGAGTTTGTCCTATTTTCTGCCATACTGGAAAGTAGCATTTGCTGACCAGAGACCACTCCACAGTGAAGTTCCTACAGGAGCACAACCTGGAAGGAAATGGAGCAGATATCCACCCGAGATCCACAGTGATTATGTCAACAGTCAGAAAACGCACTGTCTCAAGTGCACCTTTTTTCACTCTGGAAAATGTCTGTGCAGAAATGACACCTTCCTTTTCAGGACTTGTGTTATGTGTTGTAACACAGACACATTGTAATGCAATGTCTCTGCAGAGACACTGTGTTTCTGAATCATACTCTTCTCAACCATGGAGAAATAGTGCTGCAAGCAGAAATGGAAGACACCCATAGCTTGTCATACACCATTAATGCAGTGGTCAGCTGAATTTCAACCTGCCAGACTGTTACGATGCTACTGAGGAGCAAGGAATGGAGAGCTGAATGCCAGACACAGCGGGCAGTACAAGAGAGAACTGGCTTCTGCTGAGCAGGCAAGAAGTCAACGTGGCTTTGAATGCTGGGGCTGGCAAAAGAAGACCTTTACCTGGGCACCGCTTTATATAGCCCAGCCTTCTGAGGTTGTAGAAGTCTCTCACACCACTTCATGAGCCTGGACCAGAAGGCGCAGTGCATATTTAGTCCCACAACCCTTATTTTCGTATTCCCCACAAAGAAAACGACATTCTGAAGTAAAATTAACAGAGATTATTTTACCTAACACTGTAATTTTGTTTTAGATATGTGTCTATCTGGTCCCTGCCATCTTTTTTAAAAAAATAAAATAAAATTACTGAAAAATGATCCTTGTAGAATGAAGCACAGCCTTCAGAAAAAAATGCAAATAATCCCTGAATGTGTTGCAGCAAGGGAAGGAGCTTTACACCCTGCTCCAACACACTCATTGCTGTTGGTGTCCCATGGTGGCTGCCAGTATCGCTCTGCTTATCAGTGAAGTTATTTTTTTTTTGGCTAAAACACATATTAATAAAAATATTATGTGCAAGACGTGCAACTAGCAGTGTAAATAACTATTAAATGACTGCTAGTGCTTAGGAAGTAATCCGTATCCATATTTAATGCACCAAGTGAGGGCTTTCCTTTCAAAGCAAAGAATGTGCGTTGAGATAGGTAAAGAGTTTTCGGTGGTTCATTCACAGCAGAATTACACAGGAACACAGACTAATAGCCTAGAAAGGGCATTATTCTCTAGAGTATAAAAGCAGATTTTGGAATCTAAACCTGGGCATTTCTTTGTGGTTAAAACAAAACAAAACAAAACAAACAAAAAACCCCAACAGCATTGTGTCACTCAGCCCAAGTTAAAAATTGCTTTTTGCTCAGGGACGTATACTTCTATTATTTGCTTCTCCAGCAGAAATTGGTGCTACGTTCTGTGGTTGCAATGCAGCGAGATTCAGCTTTGCTGCATGGCACTGCAGTTATTGTACACGTTCAGAAAGTTCAGTGGAGCCTGAGTAGGTTGGACTTGCTGATCATACGTGACTCATTTGGGCAATTAAAGAGCAATAAATCAGACAGCTCCTTCAAGTGTGGAATTCTCAGGACACCTGCATATCCATGGTGGAAAAATGCCATCAGCTTTTATCCCAATTATTCTTCAACGGCTGATGGACCCTGGAAATCTCCAAGGAAGGAGCGCAGCAGTTAGAGTGCATCTGAACAGTACCTTTGCTGCAAGAAACAATAATGCTGGAAGGGCTTATTTGGGGCCTTAATCATGCCTGAGGCACATCTTCTGCTTGAGTTAATAGGATAAATGTAGGTAGGTCACATTCAATTTACCAGGAAAAAAAAATTCTCTTCCCCTGTGCACTGTAAGGAAGCATTTGTTGTTCTGTTACTGAAAACTTGCTTTCCAACTGCTTTGTAGTGTATTCCTTATCTTTAAAAAATGCAGGATCTCTGCTAACAGCAAAATGAGTTGCAAGAAATCCCAGGCAGTAATAGAGAGCTCTGTCTTTGTCATCACTTTTACACTTTTTTTTTTTTCAAACAAGACTAGAAATAATTAAAGATCTTCACATTAGTGAAACTCTTCCCTTTATTAATATACTTTTGATCTTGAGTTAAACAGGTTGGCTTTAACTTTCCAAATTTAAAGTAGTTGTCTGTCTTTTATTGAAAAGCATCTGTGTTTTAAGGTGGTACACATGCTCTGCTCACAGACCATCTTGAAACTGCAAGGCAGCTCTGTTATCTGCAGTGCAGTGATTATGGAGACATTAAAGATTATCAAGTAATGGGTTAAAGCACAAGGCATTGTGGCTGTAACCCTCAAGAGGATGCTAACAAAACAGCAAGTCTATGACCAGCACCACCCATGTGCAGACAACAGGATGTTAGCACAGGGAAGTGAAAGCTTGGAGATGTTGTGGAGTCATAATCCAAGGAAGATGCTGACTATTACTGTACAACGGAAAGAGCGAAAAGGCAGGAGAGATAAGCTGGATGTGAGGACCATGGGCTTGTTTTTGTGAACCTGTAACAGACATGTAAAAGCATGTCTAACTCCTCTTCCTAATGTACAGTTAATTAGACTGTATATGAACCCAGTGGATCACATACGTACACGTTGGAAAAGCAAATGTTATGCCAGACTCATGGCACTGAAATGAATCCAGAGCAACAGTGCCCACACTATGGCTTGACATAGTCTGGTTCCTTGGACAACGCCCACAGACGAGAGATGTGGAACAGCCGTCCTCAATTCACCGCCTGCTTCAGCTGAGGCTTCCAGTCCAGTTTGTAGACAAAGGAGAATAAATCTGCAGAACTGAGGCTAACAGTGAGAAGAAAGACAGACGCTGCCAGCAGGGTCAGCTTCCTCAGGACTGCCACCAAGGGGGTTGCGGAAGAGGACCGTGATGCTGGATGTGTAGTTACGGTTTCTTAGTCCTGCAGAGATGCAGCAGAGCAAACCGTTGAATCACCCCTCTCAGCCCCCGGCTTCTACGCTTGGGGAATAAAAAAACAGGAATGACAGAATGGTAAGTTTCAAATCAGGTGGCAGAAAGAGTACAGAATGTGCTGTCACATGAAACAGCTGGTCTCCACAAAGCAACAACTGTTCACCGCAGCTGAAAATGGTAGCCAAGTGTGACGTGCACTTGACTTACAGTGATTTCACAGCTACCTTCCTCTTGCTGTAATTCTGGAAGAGTGCAATTATTGTTCTGCAAGCCTCACTGAAATTTACCCAGTCCAGCTTTGACAAATAGGCAATTTTTAAAATGAAAAACTGCTTCATAAGGAAATTCTTGACTTGCTGTGTGCAACTAACACTCTGTAATACCTTCTATGAGCTTCCGTGTTCTCTCCAAGGCGAGGAGGGTGCCTGTACTAGGCCAGCTCTGCTCTATCATCCTTCCTGCATGATGCCTGCTTGGCTAGCAGACTGGTTGGCTCATCAGTGTGGTAAACATACTAAAAGTCACCCAATAGCTTGTTCGATCCTACCTGCCTTTCACGGATTAGCCAGTTCCTGACTGCTTTTTACTTTTAAAATGTTTACACTCCACTTGCAGTGTCCTTGCACCCACCAAAAGTAACATCTATAACAAGTAACATCTACAAGTAAGCAAACTAGCAGCCATAGCAAGTGTCACATTTTCTTTCTGATTTCTCCTGCAGCCTGGAGTGACAACACTGATCTCTGTTTTTGCAAATGTCTAATTCAGTGACTGCAGCAGTGTGAGAAGTGCTCTCACAGAGTCAAAGTATGCATGTGTGGGAGTACGCTGTGCAAGTATGGCTTCACAAGAAAAACTGACAAATTTTTAAAACACTGTTTTCTATGATCTCACTCCTGGAATGACCGTGGTGCCCCCCGTGATTATTTGGGCAGTGTTATGCCAACACACCAGTTCTTGTAACTGAGGTTGAAGATAGAGGAAGAGTATTTAATTTTCAGAAAAAAATGGGCTGTGTGAAACTTCCAGGGAGAATAACAGAAGACAGGGTAATGTTTCTGAAGCCACATAATGCTGAGTTACTCAGTAACTTGAATGAGATGGGTCTATATCTTTCGTTATATATGCTGCTTTGGAAAACAATGCCATTTCCTCGTGAATTCCAAAGATCTACCAATCTGAAAGCTCCAACACCTGAATCACAGAACCACAGAATGGCTGAGGTTGAAAGGGACCTCTGGTGGTCATCTTGTCGAACCCCACTGCTCAAGCAGGGCCACCTAGAGCTAGTTGCCCATGGCAATGTTCAGGTGGCTTTTGCAGATCTCCAAGGATGGAGGTTCTACCAGTTCTCTAAGCAACCTGTACCATTGCTCCATCACCCTCAAAGTGAAAAAGTATTTTCTGGTACACGTATAACAACCAGCCCAACTAAGAAAAGGCAATGGGTGATAGTAGTAGGTGATGCTCTTCTGAGAGGTACAGAAGCACCCATTTGCTGACCTGACGCACTCTCCAGAGAGGTGTGTTGCTTAGCAGGGTATTGTATCAGGGATGTCACTGAGAGACTACCAAACCTCGTACAGTCCTCATACTATTATCCACTGCTGTTGTTTCACATGGGCACCAGTAATACAGCCAGGAGCAGCCTGAGGACTATCAAGAAAGACGATAGAGCCCTGGGAGTGGCAGTCAGGGACTCTGGGGCACAGGTCATTTTTTCATCAATCGTCCCAGTCAAAAAAAAGGGGGTTGATAGGGCCAGTTGAATCTGGCAAATCAAAAACTGGCTACAGGCCTGGGGGTTTAGCTTCTTAGACCATGGGACTCACTTTGAGAAACCTGGTCTGCTGGGGCCAGATGGGGTCCACTTGTCAGAGAAGGGGAAGAACATCTTTGGTCAGGGGCTTGCCAAGCTCATAAAGAGGGCTTTAAACTAGAGTTGCCAGGGGAGGGGAACCGCAATCTAACCTACTCTTACCAGTGTGATACCAATACCAGTAATAGATGCCCAGAACCTGGAGAAGGGTTGCAGGTCAACAGAAGACCACCTGGAGTGCAGCACAAAGGAATACCAGCCACTCCAGCCAGTAAGTCAGCTTCATTGGGGGCCAAGCTTAAATGCCTCTATACAAACACACGTAGCATGGGCAAGAAACCAGAAGAGTTAGAGACGTGCGCATGCCGGCAGGGCTATGATGTTATTGGCATCACGGAGACATGGTGGGATGGCTGCTATGACTGGAGTGTTGGAATGGAAGGACACAGGCTCTTCAGGAAGGACAGGCAGGGGAGATGAGGAGGGGTGTCACATGGGTCAAGGATCAGCTGGAGTGCATGGAGCTCTGCCTGGGGATGGATGAGGAGCTGACCGAGAGCCTATGGGTCAGGATTAAAGGGAGGGCAGAGACAAGTGATGTTACAGTGGGGATCTGCTACAGGCCACCTGACCAGGAAGACAGAGTGGGTAAGTCCCTCTATAGACACATAGGAGCAGCCTCGTTCACAAGCCCTGATCTTCGTGGGGGACTTCAACCAGCTCGATATCTGTTGGATGGACAACAAAGCAGGGCATAAGCAACCCAGGAGGCTCCTGGAATGTGTCAATGATAACTTCCTTCTCCAAGTGATGGAAGAGCCAACAAGTAGGGGTGTCATGCTGGACATTGTTCTTACCAACAAGAGGGGGCTGGTGGTGATTGTGAGGCTCAAGGGCTGCCTTGGCTGCAGTGACCATGCGATGGTGAAGTTCAAGGTCCTTAGGGCAACGAGGAGGGCGCACAGCAAGCTCACTATCCTGGACTTCAGGGAGCAGACTTCGGCCTCTTGAGGGATCTACTTGGTAGAGTACCATGGGATAAGGCCCTGGAAGGAAGAGGTGCCCAAGAAAGCTGGTTAATATTCAAGGGTCACCTCCTCCAAGCTCAGGACCCATGCAACCTAATGAAGAGAAAGTTGGACAAAAATATGTGGATGCCTGCATGGATGAACAAGAAGCTCCTAGACAATCTGAAACAGAAAGAGGAAGCCTACAGAGGGTGAAAGCAAGGACACGTAGCCTAGGAGAAATACAGAAAAATTGTCTAAACAACCAAGGATGAGGTTAGGCAAGCTAATGCCCTGATAGAATTAAATCTGGCCAGGGACATCAAGGGCAACAAGAGAGGCTTTCGTAGGGACATCAATGACAAAAGGAAGACTAGAGAAAATGTGAGCCTTCTCTGAAAGGAAAGGGGAGACCTGGTCACCTGAGATATGAAGAAGGCTGAGGTACTCAACGACTCTTTTGCCTTGATCTTCACAGGTAAAGGCTCTAGCCACACCACCCAAGTCTCAGTAGGCAAAGGCAGGGACTGGGAGAGTGTGGAACCACCCACTCTACGAGAAGACCAAGTTTGAGATCATCTAAGGAACCTGAAGGTGCACAAGTCCATGGGACCTGATGAGATACATCCACAGGTCCTGACCCCATTTTTAAAAAGGGAAAAAAGTGGGACTGGGAAAACGAAGAACCGCCTACTGTAGGTGAAGATCGAGTCCGAGAGCACCCGAGGAACCTGAAGGTCCACAAGTCCATGGGACCTGATGAGATACATCCGTAGGTCCTCAGGGAACTGGCAGATGAAGTTCCAACATGTTTGAAAAGTCGTGGCAGTCTGGTGAGGTTCCTGCCAACTGGAAAAGGGGAAACATAAACCCTATTTTCAAAAAAGGAAAAAAGGAAGACCCAGAGAACTACAGGCCAGTCAATCTCACCTCTGGGCCTGGCAAGATCATGGAGCAGATCATCCTGGAAACTGTGCTAAGGCACATGGAAAATAAGGAGGTCATTGGTGACGGCCAACATGTCTTCACCAATTGCAAATAGTGCCTGACCACTTTGGTGCCCTTCTACAATGGGGTTACAGTATTGGCAGCTAAGGGAAGAGTAACTGACATCATCCACCTGGACTTGTGCAAAACATTTGATGCTATCCCGCATGACATCCTTCTCTCTAAGTTGGAGAGATGTGGATTGGATGGATGGACCACTCAGCGGATAGGGAATTGGCTGGATGGCCGGGCTCAAAGAGTTGTTCTCAACAGTTCAAAGTCCAAGTGGAGACCAGTGGTGAGTGGCATTCCTCAGGGGTCAGTACTGGGACCGGTGCTGTTTCACATATTTGCTGGCAGCATGGACAGTGAGATTGAGTGCACCCTCAGCAAGTTTGTCAATGACACCAAGCTGTGGGGTGCGGTTGATGTGCTGGAGGGAAGGGTTGCCATCCAGAGGGGCCTGGACAGGCTTGAGAGACAAGCCTGTACAAACATCATGAAATTCAACAAGGCCAAGTGCAAGGTCCTGAACATGGGTCAGGGCAATCTCAAGCACAAATGCAGGCTGAGCAGAGAATGGATTGAGAGCAGCCCTGCCAAGAAGGACTTGGCAGTGTTGGTCGATGAGAAGCTTAACATGAGCCAGGAAGGTGTGCTCGCAGCCCAAAAAGCCAGCAGCACCCTGGGTTGCATCAAAAGAAGCATGGCCAGCAGGTCAAGGGAGGTGATTCTACCCCTCTACTTCTCTCTGGTGAGACCCCACCTGCAAGACCCCACCCCAACATGAGAAGGACATGGACCTGTTGGAGAGAGTCCAGAGGAAGGCCGTGAAGATGATCAGAGGGCTGGAGCACCTCTCTTGCGAGGACAGGCTGAGCGAGTTGGGGTGGTTCAGCCTGGGGAAGAGAAGGCAGCTCCAGGGAGACCTTACAGCAGCCTTCCAGTACTTAAAGGGGCCTACGGGAAACATGGGGAAGGACTCTTTATCAGGGAGTGTAGTGATTGAACAAGGGTGTCGTGGTTTTGGCAAGACTGGCCACTGAAAAGGATGACAGATGCTCTCCCCCACCTCTCTCTCCAAGGAGAAGACGGAGAGAAAAAAAGAGATTTACAAGTTTGGGAAAAAAAACTAAAATACTTTAATGAAATACTAATAATAAAATAACAACAAAAAAAAAGTGAAATATATGCAACATATATAAAACCATATCAAGCTCCCAAGATGACGATTGTGTCACTGGCAGGCACTGAGAGAGTTCCAGACTGGACTCAGCGATTGATGGGAACTGGGCTCTGGATCTGGATTCAGGAATGCACAGATCAGGATCAAAGGCAGATGAACAGACAGAGTCCTCCTCTGATGTCGGCCACTGAAGAGAGCTGACCGTTTTGATCCCTCAGCTTTTATACTGAGCATGAGACAGATGGGATGGAATACCCCTTTGGTCAGTTTGGGGTCACATGTCCTGATTACCCCTCCCCACAAGTGAGACCCCTCTATGCTTTTCTGCTTCTGACCCTCCAATGGGGCAAATAACAAAGTTATCTGGCCTTGAGCGTTACAGCAATAAGTATAAGCAGGAGCGTCTCTGCATACCATGCCTTGGCATAAAATAGGAACAATCGGGTCTTATCTCTCCGGGAACAGTGTCTAGACAATATGTTGTTAGTTTCAGAGAGTTCAGTTAGTTAGAAAAAGCCTAGCTAGAAAGTAAAACTACTGAACAGAAAATTGGTCCTGTTTTACCTCAAACCAGGACATTCCACCCCTTATTCCATATAATTTGCATCATGCTCAGAAAACTATTACTTTTTATCGATTGAATATAACAGTTTTAAACTGAAAGAGGGTAGATTTAGATCAGATATTAAGAAGAAATTCTTTACTCTGAGGGTGGTAACACTGGCACAGGTTGCTCGGGGAAGTTGTGGATGCCCCTTTCCTCTAAGTGTTCAAGGCCAGGCTGCATGGCGCTTTGAGCAACATGGTCTTGTGGAAGCTGTCCATGCCGAGGGCAGGGGTTTTGGAACTAGATGATCTCTAAAGTCCCTTCCAACTCTAACCATTCTATGATTCTATGACGTTTCCCACCTCCCAGCCACAGCCACAGGGCTTGGGGCTGGAGGAGTTGGGCTGCAGTTTAGAGAAGTGTCAGAGGAATGCTCTGAGAAAGAGAAAAGGCTGATACTGGAGGCTGACAGGAGCCATTTGGGTGTGGAGGTGCTGGCAGGAGGCCCCAGGAGGGACAGGGCTGTCAGCATGGCCTCTGTCTGTGGCACCCAACTTCGCAGGTCATCAGGACAGGTGGCCTGGTTGGTAGCCAAGGGGCTGGGGCAGCCCTGCCCGGGTGGTTGGAAGGGGGAGGTGGGGAGGCTGGCAAGCATTACCTGCAATGTCTTCTGTTTTGCTTTTAAAACAAACATGCCTCAAACACTTCTGGATCTTTATTCAATGTCCATGAAGGCCATCAGCCGCTCTCTCAGTGCCAGCATGTCAGAGCGAAGGATGGGTCCATCCAGCGGGCTGGCCAGGTGCTCCCCTGCAGGCTGCTGAGCAGAGACATCGGAGGTCCTTGGAGGGGCATCCCTCCATGCCACTCGGTCCCTCCCTGCAGGTCCCCTTCTCCCCACTGCAGGGTCATTGATGGTGGGCCTTGGGCGCAAGTGGTAGTGCCGCTGTGGGGATCTGCTGTGCACCCGCTCCCTGGCTGTGGTCCTCTGCCCATGGGCAGATGAGCTGACCATGTACTCCTGGAAGTTGTCGTCCACCCTCACCATGTTCAGGACATGGTCGAAGGGCTGCCTGCAGAGTGGGCACGTAGCTCTCATAGTGGCCCACTGCTGGATGCAGCTGAAGCAGAAGGCATGGAAACAGATGTTGATGTAGGCTGCGTTGTTGATCTCGCCCAGGCAGATGGGGCACAGGCCATCTGCTGCTGCCTCCCACCACCCTGCCTGCTGCAGCTGGCTGGTGGCTGCTGTCACAGCAGAGCTGCTCTGCACTGGAGGCTCCTCAGCACCCGACGCCATGTCCTGACAAGACATGTACAAAGTGCCTGAGCATTCCTGGGCCTGAGAACAGAAAAGCAAAGAAAGCCCCAGGAAGCAGAGGGAGAGGAGAGGTAAGGGCCTCCTGAAGGGCCTGCTTGCACACTAAAAAGTGGCAGCAGAAGCAGCCCCGTGGGACAGCCAGCCCCAAGGGCCACCCTCCCGACCTGCCTGTCCCCCTTGGCTCCCCCCAGGGGTGCTGCCCACAGTCCAAGACCCCCCCACCCCCTGCATTCTCCTCCCAGACAACCAGCACCACTTGAGCTCACACAGGGTACCTGCAGGACGTGGTCAGGGAAGGTGAAGGAACTGGCTGGGATCCTTCAGTGGTGTCCAGAGCCCTGGGATGGCTGCCGTGCGGGACCCGCAGCACCCCCAGCCAAGGCTCTGCACAAAGACAGCACTCCGGGTGGAGATCCACAGTCCCAACGGACCAACAGGACCCCCAGGTCCTTCTCTGTATAGCTGCTTTCCAGTCAGTCCCCAGCATATACCAGTGCTTGTTCTTCCCCAGGAGCAGGACTTTACAATTCCCCTTGTTGAACTTGATGATGTTCCTTTCACCCCATTTCTCCAGCCTGTCAAGGTCCCTCTGGATGGCAGCCTGACCGCCAGCATATCAACCACTCCTCCCAGTTTTGTGTCATCAGCAAACTTGCTGAGCGTACACTCTGCCTTATCATCCAATTAATTAATAAAGATGTTGAACAATACTGAATGCAGTATTGAGCCCTAACTGCTAGTTACCGGCTTCCAACTAAACTTCATACCATTGATCCGCTGAATCCACCTGCCCAAGCTCTCAACAAAAGTCTCCTCTCTAACCCCTTAAAAAAATTATTTTAAGCTGCTGCAGTAAAATTAGCACTACATAATGGAAACTTTGCATGTAATCACATCTCAGTGGGATGTTTGAGCTTCACCATGACATTCTGGTGAGGCAGATCCCCAAGATTTTCTGGAGGTCTCATGCCCACATAGTTACTGCTTAGCAACCAAGAGCCTCTTCAGGAGAAAACAAATCCTTTGCAGCCTGTGAGGTGGTTGCTGTGACTTCCATCCAGGAAGGAGGAGGAGAGCTGAAACTGTAAAGTGAGTGGCTCTCAGCACATTCATCTCCAAGAAGATACCAATGGCTTTATTCCTCACACCATGATCTATATCGCTATCTGAAACAAGCACAGCTCAGAGCCAGCCACTGCCTTGAGGACTTCCCCGGTTCTCTGGGGACATGAGGAAGGCTCACGTCTTTCCTCAATAAGATTACTGCTTACTGGTCTGCAACAGGAGTCCTGCTGTTAGAACCCGTACTGTTCTGAAAGTCTGTCCTCTTTTATACAATTCAGTGAAGTCTATTAATTTCCTCCGACCGGGTAGCATCAGCCCAGCCTTGAGAAACACTGTCCACGCAGCTAGTAGGGAGCTGGGGCCAAGCTGAACTCAGGACTTGCTTGGTGTATCAGGGATCTGACCCCTCACCTGTAAAATTGCCACAGGAGACCTGCTCCATAAGGTGCAGTGTCTACTGATCTTCTTCCAGAGCTCTAGAGCTGGTCTCACAGAGACAGATGAAGGAAAGGAGCAATTGCTGAGCCAAACTGGAAGCAACAGTTATTTTCTAGGGAGTAATGGACATGTCCAGAGATGTCTGACACAGTCCATTCAGGGTATGCTCCAGCTGCAAGATCACTGACAAAGAGGTGCTTGCCCTGGGTTATCAGTACTGCCTGAAGCTGTGCTCCTATCAATACTTTTCACCACTTCTGGAGAGTAAAGAACATGTACTCTTTCTCTTTCC
>NW_009648250.1:1681375-1683299 GCF_000708025.1 Charadrius vociferus | reverse complement strand
CCCCCCCCCCCCCCTGCCTGCTGCAGCTGGCTGGGGGCTGCTGTCACAGCAGAGCTGCTCTGCACTGGAGGCTCCTCAGCACCCGACGCCATGTCCTGACAAGACATGTACAAAGTGCCTGAGCATTCCTGGGCCTGAGAACAGAAAAGCAAAGAAAGCCCCAGGAAGCAGAGGGAGAGGAGAGGTAAGGGCCTCCTGAAGGGCCTGCTTGCACACTAAAAAGTGGCAGCAGAAGCAGCCCCGTGGGACAGCCAGCCCCAAGGGCCACCCTCCCGACCTGCCTGTCCTCCCGCCCTGCCTGTCCCCCTGGGCTCCCCCCAGGGGTGCTGCCCACAGTCCAAGACCCCCCCACCCCCTGCATTCTCCTCCCAGACAACCAGCACCACTTGAGCTCACACAGGGTACCTGCAGGACGTGGTCAGGGAAGGTGAAGGAACTGGCTGGGATCCTTCAGTGGTGTCCAGAGCCCTGGGATGGCTGCCGTGCGGGACCCGCAGCACCCCCAGCCAAGGCTCTGCACAAAGACAGCACTCCGGGTGGAGATCCACAGTCCCAACGGACCAACAGGACCCCCAGGTCCTTCTCTGTATAGCTGCTTTCCAGTCAGTCCCCAGCATATACCAGTGCTTGTTCTTCCCCAGGAGCAGGACTTTACAATTCCCCTTGTTGAACTTGATGATGTTCCTTTCACCCCATTTCTCCAGCCTGTCAAGGTCCCTCTGGATGGCAGCCTGACCGCCAGCATATCAACCACTCCTCCCAGTTTTGTGTCATCAGCAAACTTGCTGAGCGTACACTCTGCCTTATCATCCAATTAATTAATAAAGATGTTGAACAATACTGAATGCAGTATTGAGCCCTAACTGCTAGTTACCGGCTTCCAACTAAACTTCATACCATTGATCACCTGAATCCACCTGCCCAAGCTCTCAACAAAAGTCTCCTCTCTAACCCCTTAAAAAAATTATTTTAAGCTGCTGCAGTAAAATTAGCACTACATAATGGAAACTTTGCATGTAATCACATCTCAGTGGGATGTTTGAGCTTCACCATGACATTCTGGTGAGGCAGATCCCCAAGATTTTCTGGAGGTCTCATGCCCACATAGTTACTGCTTAGCAACCAAGAGCCTCTTCAGGAGAAAACAAATCCTTTGCAGCCTGTGAGGTGGTTGCTGTGACTTCCATCCAGGAAGGAGGAGGAGAGCTGAAACTGTAAAGTGAGTGGCTCTCAGCACATTCATCTCCAAGAAGATACCAATGGCTTTATTCCTCACACCATGATCTATATCGCTATCTGAAACAAGCACAGCTCAGAGCCAGCCACTGCCTTGAGGACTTCCCCGGTTCTCTGGGGACATGAGGAAGGCTCACGTCTTTCCTCAATAAGATTACTGCTTACTGGTCTGCAACAGGAGTCCTGCTGTTAGAACCCGTACTGTTCTGAAAGTCTGTCCTCTTTTATACAATTCAGTGAAGTCTATTAATTTCCTCCGACCGGGTAGCATCAGCCCAGCCTTGAGAAACACTGTCCACGCAGCTAGTAGGGAGCTGGGGCCAAGCTGAACTCAGGACTTGCTTGGTGTATCAGGGATCTGACCCCTCACCTGTAAAATTGCCACAGGAGACCTGCTCCATAAGGTGCAGTGTCTACTGATCTTCTTCCAGAGCTCTAGAGCTGGTCTCACAGAGACAGATGAAGGAAAGGAGCAATTGCTGAGCCAAACTGGAAGCAACAGTTATTTTCTAGGGAGTAATGGACATGTCCAGAGATGTCTGACACAGTCCATTCAGGGTATGCTCCAGCTGCAAGATCACTGACAAAGAGGTGCTTGCCCTGGGTTATCAGTACTGCCTGAAGCTGTGCTCCTATCAATACTTTTCACCACTTCTGGAGAGTAAAGAACATGTACTCTTTCTCTTTC
>NW_009648250.1:1650028-1681194 GCF_000708025.1 Charadrius vociferus | reverse complement strand
CCCCCCCTGCCATGAAAACAAGACACTGTATATAAAGAGGCGATAAAAGGAAAAAATGTGTTTCTTAGCTGTGTTTCAAATGTTCTCTATGTTAAAAACAGACTCTAAATCTCTGATAGCATCCTAGCTAACTTATCTCACACTTCTCAGTTTTTCTGTTATTTTCATTATCCTTTAATAGGTCCGTTCTGATGTGTGATTTATATTGCTCTGCCACTCCTTAGGGTCCTTTCTGTAAATATTAAGAAGTTGCCTTGGAGTTCTTTCTATAAATATTAAGGCAGTCTTAACCAGCATCTTATACCGTCTCTGTGGCAACATTTTGGAGCTATTTTTAGGCCCACAGTCTTGAAGGCTGTTGTGCAGAATTTATCATCACATTGCTCAGGGAGGTTCTCTTGTCCAATAAAATTTTAAATTCTGTAACCTCTCTGACAAGAAATCTAGTACTTGATGTTCCTTGTGGCTCCAGACTTCTTCATTGTGCCATAAGTAATTGTTCCTTGCTATGATATAAGCAGTGACCTTTCTTACAAGTGACATGCAGAAAGATCTATTTCCTTCCAGTTTGCAGGTACTTTTTTACATTGTTGTGTCTCTGCTCAATCTTTTCTTTGATTAAATCCAATTTTTTTCTATTTTCTCAGAAGTTATATTTTCCACACCTCTGAATAGTGACTTTGGATGCTTTCCAACTGGTCTGCTCTTTTTGTAGGTTTTCTTGGTTTTGTTTTGGGTTTTTTTTTGTTTTGTTTTGGGTTTTTTTGGTTTGGTTTGGTTTTGGTTTTGTTTTGTTTTGTTTTGTTTTTCTGACATCTACTGCCTAATACAAGAAATGTGGGCCATGACTAAGTCAAGAAGAGTTTTTTCCTTAAGTCTTACTTATGTTCATGTACTCACATAAAATGTTTGCCTTTTGTCCAATAGCACCACGCTGTTCAGCTTATGATCCAGTGAAAGCTACAGAGCCATACCTGAAATACTGTTGCAAAACACATTGTTCCCACCCTAGGCATGTATAACCATATATTCTTCCTTAAAATTCAGAATGCTTCTTGTTCTTTAGGATTTTCACCCTCTTGCTGTTCTTAGGGTCATTTTGGGCCCTGCTTCTCTCTTCCAACAAAAAGAAGTTTACCAGAAATGAATAAGATTACAGGAGGAATAGACTCTCAGTGGTATTGAAAGGGAAATCTAGATCAGCTCAGTGGCAGTTCATCCACCTTTATGGTCTCATAACAGTGCTCTGTATAGAACTGGGAAAGGGAAGAATGATTTTCGCACTCATATGTGACTTTACCATTCTTGGAGCAGCCTGATGCTTCACATAAAATAAAGAAGCCTTGTGGCCAGGTTCCATTAATACACAACAGCAGGGATTAACCAGAAAATTATGTTCCAACCATATCCGATTTCCTTTACCTGTGCTGCAATCTTGGAGTGGGACACAGCAGTGCACCGACAATAACACTCTTCTGTATGTGGCACCCAGGGTGTCTGCCTGGGCTAGACATGGCTTGTCTTTTTTTTTCTGTGGTGCAAAAGTAATAGTGTGGTCCTGTGTGTGTCATAGTGATGCACACTTGCACAATTAGTTTACATCATTCTATGTCTGATGACAGCAGTGTCCTGAAAAGCATGTAGTATGTCATATGCAAGAAAAGACATTGCGTGATAGTTCCAGAAGGAAAATCGTCCAGAGGAGACCCTGGCAGTCTCACCATCTTTTCTCTTAGACACAGACTGGAAGATCTGCAGAATAAGTCAGTATCCAGATCTGCTTAGCTGAGGACAGTGATTGTGAATTAGAGCTCAGGAATTGTACCTGTTAGGCGAGTCTCTAATAGGTTTTGGTTGGTTCCGGCTGCTGTGATCTGAAAGTCCACCCTGAGCAAATTGTAGTATTCAAGTATTTTGGTGGTATGGTAATGTTTCTGAACGCGTGCCAGGAACAGTAGCAAAAAATACCTTCACTATGCTAATGACTAAAGTCGTTAGCTTCTACAGAGGCCAGCTTCCCGATATCATTCAAATACCAGGCAGTCTGAGTCAGTCCTGATGATCTCTTTGGGAAAAAAAATTCAATCCTTTGCTGAAAAATAGCATGAGAGACGAGTGACCTTGCAATTTCTCTGCCATGCCACGGGCTGGGGATCTTGGTGTGGAGCATATCACGTCTTCCTGAGGCTTGGGATGGGCCATCAGGCAGGTGACTCTTTTATGCCCTAGTGCTGCATGGTGCATAAAAAGATATTTTAGTCCCCATGATGCTGTCCTTTCCCCTCTGCACAGCTTAAACCTCTTTTTCTTTTGTGTCCCTCTTCCTTTATAGGCAGCAGCAGCCCCCATCAGCGGAGCTGTGATTTATTTCTCCATTTGACTTTTCTCTTACCCCACTTCTTATTAGAAAACTCAGAAAATCCAGGCCAGGCTCTATGCCAACAGAGGTTGAGCCCTCAGGAAGAGATAGTGTGTTCGTATTTGTACTGCCTAGCCTGGACCTTTAGCCCCAGTATAACATTATGCAGGTAGTTGCTGCTTTGTAGTTGGCTTCACATATGGCTACACACACGTCCCTGTCTTCCACCAGGATCTGAGATGTTGGGCCTCAGGACACCTCTGTGTGGGGTTTTGTGAACCACCCCCGTCCCACTGCCTCTGCTGTGGCTGCAGTGAGCCAAGGAAGAATGAGCAGTAAAGGACTCAGGTCTGAAGGTGTATCCTTAAATTCTAAGTGTATACAGTCTCCTCAGCTGGCCACACAACTCCTCACTTCAGCACACTCTGACTTTTAATATCAAATAGATCTTTAAAATTAGAACTAACAAGAAGACTAAGAAAACAGAAGAGGGAGGTGAAGCAATTTAAAATTCTAAAACTCAAAAGATTTTTCTTCTATGAATTTGATGTGCAGAACAGATGGTCCTCAAAAAAAAAAAAAGAAGTTCAGGCAGAAGAAAGGAGCCTAGAATGAGTCTGTATCCTGCTCCCACTGCACTGGGACCGTGAGCAGCTGAAAGGCTAATGCAATTGATTATTCTGCTGAATGGAAATGTCCGTCCCTTAGTGGTCCTGTCTGCAGAGAAAACAGCTCTGTTTTTTTAATTCAGAGTTCCTTTTTTTAATTTTTTTTTCTCAGTAACCAGTCTGCAACAAAATCACATTATGTGACACAAACATGCTGTCAGTTGGAAACCTCAGCTGGCCTTCATAGGATGCATTTTCATTAGGAGTCTATTTGTGCAAGAGCTAGACAATTTCTCCGTAATGATGTTTGTTACAGGATTTTTCCTCGAGTAAAGTAGTGAAGAAGAAAAGGCAAATAGTAAAATCTCTTATTTTCTTGACCCTAAAATATATTCTATTTCCAGGCCTCTGGACATTTGCTTAGCAGGTCAGTGTACTTCTAAACAGTTGAATTGTTCTTCTCCAGAGATCACGCTGTAAAGCTCAGTTGTTGTTAACTAAAACCTTAGCCTCCAAAATGTAAAACACATTGAAATGGGTTTGACCTGTAAGAAATTATTTCTCTGCTTCAAAAAATGAATATTTCTCTTTCCTCCCCTCTAATGATGCGCAAGTAGTAACTGAAGGACTAGCAATTCTTTCAACTCTCTGCAAAACTTTTCCCAAAATCAGTGTATTACCTGCCTTAGTGGGCACTACAAAATCTGTCAAAACCCCAAAACATGTTGTCTTATTTGTCTTCTGTATTCACAGCTCTCTTAAGGTGCTTTCTAACCACCTGGGAATTATTTTGAATGTGGAAGCCAAGCAAGTGGTTCTCCTGTGGTACATTTTTATTTCAAGTAATTGGGTTATTAGCAATTTGTGCTGGCTTGGTCTCTCACCATTCTTCTGTGGGAGGCCTGTGACAGTGTATTTACAAGGAGGGTCGCTTCCAGAACTAACATTCAAAGCCCATTTCAGATTGAAATGGTTAAAAACTTAATGTTCACCAAATGCCAAAGGGAGAATATTTTGAGGCATTTCCTCCTAAATAAGGGTTTGGACCTTCCATCTCGCAAATCAAAGGATGCTTCCTCAACACAAATGCTTTCTATTCCAGCTTTGGTATTATGTTTTGTTTTCTCCCTTCAATTTGTTTCATTTGGCAGTACTGTAATTACAGCCCAGCCATGGACATGTGTTCAGATGGGGCAAAGCACAGAGAGTGAAGCACAAGAGTCTTGTTGAACTTTCAAGCCACATTTTTCATGGATCGTCCTGTTCTCTAAGCCTAAAAACTCAGGGAAATTACAAGGCTCTGCTTTTTCTAATTGCTACTGAGCCACTGATCACAATCATTTTAAAGGTGAATAAAACAGAACAAGTTCATTCCAATCACACTACAAACCAGGGAAAGACCTCAGTTTCATCTAAAGGGGCATCTGTCAAATTCAGACTGCAGCCATTACGGAAATAGCCGTTCAGAAGCTGTTCCCTCTCCTCTGCAGAACCAGTTCCTGATCATTTATATCCCCTTTATGCCATTGTAAGACCTTGGCTTTATAGACTAGCTCCTCGTTTATCCCCTTGTCAACAGTAGGCAATACATTCCCACATGTTCACGCACCCAATGTAGCGGGAACAGCAGGTAGTACAATAATATTAAACTAAGAAAAAGAATTAGGAAGCATCCTATTAACAAGAGCATCTCCCCAGAGGCAGAGGTAGAGGAATCTGGCTTTGCTGAAGAATAGCTTCTGCATGTTCTGTGGTTTTCATCCTTTGGCTGCTCCAAGTACATGTCTGAAAAGGGCCTTTGTGCTGGAAATGAAGTATTCAGAAACTGTACTTCAAAATGTTATCACAAAAAGTTTCTGTATACTATAAAAGTTCCCACCCTGTATACGTACTTGTTGCTGTTACTGCTTTGTGATACTTCTGCATGAGGAAAGACCATTTTTGTAATTAGAGTTGAATAAAAATAACACTTGAATGTGAAAGATATTTGCTGGGTTTTGGAACATTTTGATTTCTGGAAACAGACCACCTGCTGCGTAGGACCCTCAAGTCTCCTAGCTAATAATCTTCTCTCCACTTGGACTAATTTTAGCTATTGCCACTTGAAACTTTTAATGGTTTCAGCCACCTACTGCCTTAACGCAACTTTTCCGGCCCCTCTCTAGCACTCTGCCTGTTCATATATTTGAGGTTTATAAATAGTTTTATTTGGAAAATGGTCACTGGAGGTGGAGGTGGAGAGACAGGAATCATCTGAGAGTAAATAGATTGTTAATTCCCTTCTGAGCACTGAGCTGCTGATTCACTCCCAATCAGTTCCCACACAGCCTGGGCTGAGTCAGCCCAGAGGGTGTTGAATAGTCAAGAGCAAAGTCGATTCAGAGGATAATGGTTCTGCAAAGACCAAAACAGAAAAGTGATTCAGAAGGGGGAACTAAAAGAAGAAAAACACATACCAGAGAGAGGGGGAAAGAAAAAATCAAAAGGGAAATAAAAATAGACAAGCAACCCCTATGCTGCCACCTCTGTGTGGGAAACAAAGGTGTTCAGGGAGCTTAAAGAAGAAACGGAGGTGAATGAAAGGAAAGGACTGGATGGAAGAGGAGAAAAAACATTAAAAATCAAAAATAGTATCAGAGTGAAATCATCAGGGGAGAGCCAAAAAGGAAAAGGGGTGTAGGCAGAAAATGGGCTCAAAGTAAGGACATACTCCCAGGTGTTTCTCAGCCTAGCCACTGACTTCCCACCCACGTAAACATGCACATAAAAGCTTGCATCTACCAGTGTCATACCATGGGGAGGAAATAACTGAAGTGGGGCCCTACAGTCAAGGACTTTCCATCCTGTACCGATCAAAGAACATGAGACTGAAAAAAAAATAAGATTCTTAAGAGAAATGGGCACTCCAGTACTACGCAAACGTACTGGACAGCACATTCACCCAGGATAAAGCCAAGATTCTCCTTTTGAATTTCCTGTCAATTCAGTGAAGAGGGTGAAGCTCCTGACCTGGATGCTCTGAATCAACCTGTGGGACATTTCCACAATCTTTGGTTGCTCTACCGCTTCAAAAAGGGCATCCTCAGTCCTCATACTGCCGTTCTCTTAAGTCTCAAGTTCAGTGCTGCAGCCTCTGGGCATGCTTGGGCTCAGGACAGAGATCTGGGACACCAGAGAGTGTTTTGTCTCATGTCTTGTGCAGGAGCCTTCCCTCCTGGCATTTATTTCTTATGAAAGGCAAGAGGCTGCTACAGTGCTGCACCTCCCACAGTAATGAGCTCTCTGCTTACATTCAGCATTGCTGAATACACATTCTGCCACAGTAATACAGGCTCCCATTTTCTTCATCTTAAAGCTTCTTATTTTAAAATAGTTTGTATACATTTAACCTGTGCTAATTTAGGGATGCCATAGGGAATCACAGAAACATAGCATGGTTTAGGTTGGAAGGGACCTTGAAGATCATCGAGTTCCACCCCCCCTGCCATGGGCAGGGACACCTCCCACTAGACCAGGTTGCCCAAAGCCCCGTCCAGCCTGGCCTTGAACACCTCCTGGCTTGTCAACAACAAGAAGGAGATTGTTAGCAAGAGAACATATTGACTTGCATACGGCATATTTAATGCACAGTAATGGTTAAGATTTGTGCACAAATTAGTGGTATTGATCCCAAAGCTTGAGGACAAGCACTTAAAGGCATGTCCCTGGATACATCACTACTGCTGTACACAGCTATGTGGATGACGCAAGGCCCACTTGACCAAGATGCCTAAGCTAGAAGTGTGTTTGCCCAGAGATATGTGTGGGGTGAGTGGAGAGAGGTGACAGCTGAGAAGATGATTCAGCTTTCAGTTGGGGCAGCTTGTCCTCTACAGGTTCCCCCCAGTCCCTTTAGTGAGTCAAAGAGCACTTGGATTCCCAAGCTTATCACTTCAGCCAGATGATTAAAGATAGGAGGGAATGAGCCCAAGTCTACAGCCCCAATTTAGGCACTAAGATAGATGTTTAAGTGAGGCTGTGCAAATTCCTCCAAGAGTTTATTGACTACTTATATGTGAAAACCAGTAACAAGTAACTGTGATGTGAATGTTTGTATTAAAATTAATCCCACCTCATTCCTCTAGGGAGCTGAGATAGAGTTAGCATTGTGTCTCAGCCTGCTGTGTACTGCTCTGACACCTAAACACTTTCCAGAACTGATGAAAAATAAAATTAACAGTTCTGGGATATTGTTCATAATGTCACCCTCTCTGCCAAAGGGGGAGACTTGTATGATTGTGGTTTATGGTCTGGTAAGCTCTTGAGGCTTATTTAAAGGAGGTTGTTTTGCTTTGGTTTTGCTCTGTATTCACATCAGAGAAGGCAAACTCTAAAAAAACACCCTTCACAATTTGAGTAAATACCATTGAGCTTTGAGATGCACCCTAGCTCCTGGCATGGCTGAAGAGCAACTTCCAGGGACTCAGAGCAGCTCCTGAGAAAGTCATATCTCATGAAATTGACGTATTTATTTATACCTCCAAGACACAGAGCTGGCCTTCAGAGAGCATATTCTGACTGCTGACCAGGAAAGATTATCATGAGGTGGCTACAGCTACAGAGTAAATGACTACGTGGCAGGATACACAAAATGGCAATGCCTGTCAGCCTTGCAGTGCTTCTTATCAGCTGCAGATTTAATAAGTGTCTTACTGATTTTTTATTTTATTGTCAAAGCAGTAATTGATTTAAGCCCATGAAAAAAAAAGTATGTGGGGAAAAAGATGCATACAAGATACCTATGACAACTCTGGTCTAGTAATGAGAAAGGAAAGCAGCAAGTTTTCCTGTGTCACCAATACAAGCAGTGGGCACCGCACCTGCCCTCTCATACACCTGTGTTTCTGCAGCGCGTTGGTCAGCACCAGGTAGCTAGTAGCAGGAAGAAAGAATCATGGATCTGGTGAGGAGATCTTTGTGATTACAGCTCAAGTACTCATATCATGGGACAGTAAAAAAATAAAAGGGCATTTGACGAGAATTTTGGTTATGGTTGTCCTGCAGAGGGTGCTGGTGGCAGAGGAATAAAATCCAAACTGATGTGGCTGAGATGAGATTCGTTTCCACTGAAACATTGTCATTGTCAGCAGCATTTCTGGAGAGTAAACATGAGGGCAAAGTGACTGAAATGGCGATTTGCCAGGCACAGAGTGACCATCAGCAGTTCCACTGCTCCTACATGGTGCAGGCTCCCAAGAACTGTGTGAAGAGCTTCCCCATCCAACACCACCTCCCGCCACTTTGGGCTTGGAAAGACTTTTCTGGGGTGGAAGATGCCAGAGATGCACTGTGCCACCATGAAGCTTATCTGCCTGTGGGTTACTAATAGACAGACTGGTAACCCAAATGACGGAGGCAGTTAGTGTACTCCTCTCCATTTCAGCGGGATTGGGAGTCATGGTGGAAGAGACATAGAAACATCAGAAGCATGGGCAAGGGGTGAGACTCTCAGAGTCTGAGGGGCACAGATGTCTGTGTGCTTCAACCGCTCAGTCTCCATGGGGAGCAGCATTGTGCTTGAGTGCCTTCAGGGGCTCTACAGCCCAGTGACGGGGTAACACATGATGAACTCAATGGTCCTCTATATCATGTTTTTCTGGTTAACTGGATAAAATGCTGTCTGCAGATTTAAGGGGCCAGGGAAGCTTTCTTTCTCTCCTCCCTCTTCTGAAAATGAGTGAGGCAATAAGGAGTGCCTTCAGCAGTAACAAAGAGGAAATCATTTTTGATCTTAGTCATCCCATTTCTACCTCTTGGGAAGAACATCAGCTAGGTCACAAATTCTCCAGTGGATACAGTAGTGGAGTCAAATTCTCCCACCCCAAAAATATCAAAGTGAGGAAATAGAGCTGACACAGACATGGCGAAGAGAAAGTACAGGATGGGAGATGTACTTTTTTTTTTCTCTGATAAGTACTACCTTTCACTGACATAAGAAAAGCATGTTTAAACTGAGTTATTTGGTCCAAAATGCATTATTCTACTCACGTGAGGATTTCTGTCAAGTTCAGGGCTTTTAAAGTGGTGAATTTACTGTACTTTTTTAGTCTGGTACCATTTAGTAGGTCACTGGTGGATACAATAAAGGACAGCCCCAAGAAATGGCAGTCCTATAAAGGCATGCAGTAAAACTCTCTGATACAGCAAATGTTACCTATCTTTAAATATCTGCTATTGCATTTGGGATGAAACTTGCCAGAATGAATCATTTCACAGAGAAGATGAAATCTTTTGGCTCTTCTTTTTCAGAAAAAAAAAAAAAAAAAAGTAACACTTGCCTGCTTCCATCATTTTGTACAAGTAAAAGACCTACGCAAGGTGGTACTGTTGTTCTCCACTCTCTGAATCGTTGTCTCCATCCCCCCTTGAGGGGGATGGATATGGGCAGGCTGCTACTGTGGTAGTACAGAAACCCTACAGGCAATGGTGCTGCCTGTGTCAGGACTGACCGGACTACAGACCTGGCCATCGGTGGTGGTGAACTCTGCTGGGTCAGCTTGAAAGCACCCAGCTCAGCCTGACGTTGACCAGACCCATGACTGCTCCGTAGGTGCTGCTCAGTTCTGCTTGTTTTCTTCGTGTGCTGGAGGCCTGAAACCTCAGTGAGAAGTACATACTGCTTTTCTCCAAATTCAGACAGAGCTCTTTGTAGAGTACCCTCTTTGTGCTTTACCACACTACAGGCTTTGGGCACGCCTTGCTCCGCTTGCTCTGATACACGAGTGGCTCAGAGCTACAATGGTAGTGCAGGGGGCTCCAAGCAGACGTGAGGCCTGGGCACGTCTCTTCTCCCACCATTACGTTATGTGCTACCTAACATCCTGTTCTAGGACCTGAAGCAATTTTCTTTGCTGCTCTCCCCACAAGGCTATTCTGAATTGATTTACCATTAACTAACAACAGAGTGGTGGGGGACAGGAACAGAAATGGAAGTATCCGTACCTTTTGAAAAGCTACAACAGTAGGAGACATGTCAGCTTGAATTTTTCCTTGCTTTGGAGTGCCTTTGGTCTTATAGCTCTTAGGCTGAACATGACATGCATTTTATAATTTGCACGCTTGAACACATGCCTAACTTCAGAGGACTGTTCCCATAATTGGAGTTAAGTCTGTGTTTAAGCATGTTGCTTAATCAGTGTTTGAAGGCTAATGCATAAACATTGATTTATTATATAATAAGAATTACCAACACCTTAACAGACTAATAAACTTCTAATTGGTTTCTGCCTATTTGCACTGATAGGATTTAAGACAAAAACGGTATACTTGCAAAACAATTTGGGATCCATATTAAGCAGAAATGAGTGGACTTGCCTTAACTCATTATGTTTGACTTGAAAAATGATGTTTGGTTTTACTGACCGTGTAATTAATTGTGTCCAGGTTAGGTGGAAAGCTTTTTATATCAGCTAATGCCTTAACGCATTAAGAAAATTTTGAAAGCAAGTTTTTTCAGCCACTGTTCAGTGGCATGGTTCTGGTCTGTGTATATGCGTGACAGATGTGGACCTGGAATCTTACTGGGCTCTTCTTTTGAAAAAATATTAAGAAGAAATAACAACAAGCAGATTCTTTTTTATATTCTGCCCAGAAGGCAAAAAGATTTTGTTTGCTGAAAGCATTAATTTTCTGTTCAAAATGGGACATCTCAAGGGTTGGGGGCATGCAGGTACCATGAGTAATTTAAGAAGCTTGCTTTTTAACATGAAGACAAGTAGAGATCCCCAAAAGACTGAGGGGAAAAAAAAGCACTCCTCAGGGAAAAAAAAGGAAAGAGTGACATAGGAAACTAAGGCACAATCAAGTTAACAAAGTAATGTATTGAGATAACCCCTTGACTGTCAGCAGCCTTCATCTGGAAGAGGGCAAGCTCAAACCTGTTGTCCACAAGTACCTGCCTCGGGATATGTTTAAACTCTGTTCTGGATGATGAAGTTCCTTATGCAGGGAGTGTGTCTTATGACCTAAGGTAATGCTTCATATCCCTCTGGAAAACAATAGGTTGGCTTTGAGGAATTTGAATCCACTATGTGCAGGATGTTTGATCATCTGGAAACTCAATTGAAGAAAAGAGAGAGATAGTCCTACTATATCCTACTACATCAGTATGCTAAACATCTGAAGCTAGGTACTTTTGTTACCCAATGCCACATTGGAGTTAAGAAGTTAGCTAGACTTTTATGGGAATACTTGAAGGAGAAATACTTTCCTTCAGTTTATTCACTGGGTTAAAGTCTTAGGATATTGGGCAAGACAGAAGAGCAGAATAAACAATAACAGAGAGCTGAGATAAGCCTCCAAGTGAGAACAGTGGGTGCTCTGAGGATCAAATCTTGACTCGAGCATAATGGCATTTGAAAAACCTCAGTACGGCTCCTCTGTCTGGATACCTTCAGATAACAGCCTCAGACAGGGATTACATCTGGAGCTAGAGTGCATCAGCATTTGAATAACCATCCTTTTCCAAATGCTGAGCTCTCCCCAAACTGTTGTGCTTAATGAATCACAGCACATCAATTAGATTGCTGATGTACACATCTTCACGTGGGACACTGACTCAAGTGGCAAAACAGTGAGGGAGCAAACTTGTCCTCCTTTTGAAGTGGTACAATATACAACAGGCTCTTTACAAAAAGGTGTCTTTCAGAAAGCTGCTATTCTGGATAAACAGGTTTGGTTGTTTTTTTTTTAAAAAAAAAAAAAAAAGTAAATGCTCTCTGTTGTACTTATTTATTTGGTGTTGCCTAGACTGGGCACTTTTGAACACGCTGCTTTCACCACTTAACTGGGAAAAGTTTCTAACCGGGATAACTTTCAAGAGCAGATGCTAGAGGTTGGTGCTATTTCTAGAAAAGAATGCAGCTTAATGGGGCAGTGCTAAATGGGAACACTTAGCTGCTTATGGCTTTTGTTTGTCTCTCATTCCCGATGGTGCTGCAGGTTCCTCGGGGCTCCCACTCTCTTCTCCTCAGATGTCAGCTCTCCAGCTTGCCTCAACCCCAAGACAAGCAGAAAGGCTCCTCTCTTTTGCATTCAGCACCAGCTATGAGTGCTGGGCCACTAAACTGGATATTTTATATCAGTAACATATGATCAAGGGGGAAAGTCCTTGTCCCACATCAGCCGGGGCCCACCCGTAGCTTCACCTTTATTAAGGATGTTATATACCAAGTTGGTGGAGCCAGAGGCTGCTCAGAGGCTGTTCCTCTGAGAAGATCCTGCTGTAGTTACACAGCTTATGAGCACTGCCACCTTTCTGTGCTGTTTTTCTTTTCAGTGGGAGTGAGGATGTTTGGAGTAGGAACTGCTGTGAGGAATCTGTGTGGCTTTGGAACAGTTTCTTCTTGCAGTGATTTAACACTGAGTTCCAGCTCACCCACCAAGATAAGGCAGCTACCCCATAGCAGCTTGGATTACATTCTAATCCTGCCACATCATCAGCCTAAACAGGGAGAAAACAGCCTTTATTGGATTGGCTAAGCTTTCAATTAAAATGGATGGAATGCTAAAACATTACAAATGCTTAAGCAGTAAAGTGAGGACAGGATAAAAATGAATGATTTTAGAAACCAACACTGTGAAAAGAAAAAAGAGATCTTAAAGAAACCCAAGAGCATAATATGTCATATCTACCAGGAAGAAAAATAAGCACTAGGAAAGGAAAACATATTATTATGGAGATAAAGGGAACTATGTTAGAGTGCTTGTCTGCAGACTCCAACATCAAAATTAGACTAAATAATTTCTTTCCCCAGAGCTGCAAAAGAGCTGTTTCCTCCACATGAGCAATGTGTTTACCAAATATTTTGTTGTGCTTTTCATTACTGAGCCATTGCAAAGAAGAGCTCTGATTTTTTTCTTGGAAGCCAGTACTTGCCCAAGTAACACCTGAGCCTCCCCATGAGCCAGCAATGTGGAAGTCTGTACATTAGTGGAGAAATCTGACATTCATAGTCTGGTAATACTCCTGGGCTTGCAGAAAGCTACAAAGTGTAGCAAATGAGAGCATTCAAAGAAAAACACTTAAATAACTAGCTGTGGAGACCACTGAATATCCCCTGCCCAGTAGAGCAGTCTTTGAAGTCTAGACATAAATAACCTGGATGGCTAAACTATAGTTGATAATCGTTTGCATGTGCATGGCAGCACAATGTGTGGATAGCCCTTGCTTTTGGAAAGCAATTTGAATGTATCGATGCTTCTGTACCACATACCAAGCAGTGAGACCAGAACAGCAGCAAGGATGGAGGAGCAAATATGCTTGAACACCATTAGCTCTTAGTGGGGTCACCCAAGACAACACTGGATAACAGCCACTGGAGGCTCAGAACAAGGAGAAACTGCCTGATGAAGGGTTAGTGAGGAAGTCAGAGGGTGCCATAGTAAGCATGCTCAAGCCTGATTAGCTTGGACGAGACTGCCCCAGGGTCCTTGCCGAAATGTAGAACTGCTCATCCTTTTGCCCCTGTGGTCTGACAAAACTTTGCAGGCAACAGGGCTCCTCCGAGTATGAGCCTTTCCTTGCATGCATGGAGCAGGGGGACCTTCCTCACTTCTCTTTTCTGCCTCTGCAAAAATGCATCCCCTTTGTGAGCTCTTATTTTTTGCTTTCTTTCTTGGCTCTGATTTGTGCCAAGAAAGATGCTCTCCTGCTGCAAACCCCCTTTTGACTTGGATCCTGCTGTGCTTTGCCCTTACTCTGTCATGTCCACCAAAGCCAAGCAAAAGCAAGAACAGAGGAATGGGATCATGCAGACTTTATCTGCTGAGTCAGCTGTTACCCATTTGCTTGATCTCAGGAGTTGTTGTGGGGTTTTAAACTGCATTTCACCATCCATGATAGGAAAATATTCTGGCTATAATTTGCAATTAAGAGGAAAGGAGAATTTCAGTTCCCCTTTTCAAACAACCAGCAATAAGCATCTATCTGGATCACTTGTTGCTTCTGACACCAGCCTAATGCTGCCAAAATGTTCAAAATGACGACTTGCTGTTCACCTGATCTTGTTCTCTGTGTCACGGCCAGCAGGTAGTCTGGTCTGCTGGGAGGCTGTTTTCTGAGCACGAGCGGGGAAAACTTGAGTCTGAATACTAAAAGTTCCTGCAAAGATTTGTACCATGGAAAGGACACCAGCCCAGACTCACATTATCTAGAATTTGTACTAGAGCTTAGCATGCCTAGAAGTGTTAAGATCAGCATCTTGTATTTGTTGTCCATTTAGGACAGACATAAATGTATTTGGTGTCTAGAGTTCAACAATTTTTATTCCACTTTTTGAGGGCATTTTGACCAAGACTTTCTCTTTAGGAATGCTACAGCAAACTCAGGGTCTGTGCCATCTCTTAGTTCACTCCCTGCAGGAACGTTCCCTTCCCTCAGCCACCAACTGGTTGCTCGTTCAATTTCCTGCTTTTGCCCTTTGCTTCTTACCATATTGAATCCCATCTGCTCATACACCTTAAAAATGTAATGTGTGACAGTTGTCTTTATACCACACAGAAGGTATAAGCTCAGGAGAAATCCATGACCTGGGTTTATAAGCCATCAGAGAGAAGATGACAAAGTGCTGGAAAAAGATACATGCAGGCAAACGGAGACAGAAGGAGTTATTCTGGGCCTAAAAGACAAATAGGTTTTGTCTTCCATAGCAACTGATCTCAATTTTCATTGAGGTAGTCTGAACTGATTTTTAAGAAGTGTGAGGACTGAGAAACAGGATATTTTCAGCAATTCAGATTTTTTAGACCTGCAGAGGATATCAGGAAAATAAGAGAGAAGGAACTTATTTTGCACTGAATGTATTCTACAAACAGCTTTTGTGCTAGACTTGAGAAAGGGCCAGAGTGCTAAAGAGAGTCTATAACAAGAAGATGCAGGAATTCCTCAGGAGGACAGGTTCTGCCTTCTTACTGGTAATGGATGCGTGGAAAGGCTAGATTTCATCACATTTATGTAGCTGAAATTTCACTGTGGCAGTCTGGCAGCAAATAAAGCATGTCCGACAAAAGGCTGTGCCAGCAAGATCACCAGTGAGTATTCCAGATACTACAGATGCTAGAAAAATATGTATCACCTTTCAGGCTTAAAGCAATAGAAATTGCAATTTTAAATCTGCATATCCTCTCAGATCCCTAGGCTTTACTGATAAGCACCTACTGGAAAAACTGGGAGATCACCAAGACTGTGGTCTGGCATTTGCTGAAGAGTTTAGCCATAGTATGTCCTACTTCTTGATAATGACTGTAGATGCCTGATATCCACAATGGGATTTTGTTGCAAATCATGGTGCAGTTAATTCTGGTCTTTCCTCCTCCAGTTGCCATCAGTCTTTAAGTTGTGGGTACTAGAATATCGGCTGTTTTTAAAAACTACCACTAGAGATTCAGTTCCTGTCTTAGGAACTGAATAATAAATATTATTGCTTTAAACAATTTTAACCCAAACAATTTTAACCCAAATGTTTAATCCCAATTTTAACCTGGGACTCTGATACTTAATTATTCGCAGAAATTCAAACAGCATTAAGAAAAGACGATTGGTAGGTCCTGAGAAGAGAACTGTTGGAGTTATCAGAGCTCTCAGCAGAGCAAGGCTTTAGACCAGATGAACTCCAGATATCCTTTCCTGTTGGCACCATTTGGTGATGTTACTGTTGTTAAGAACAGGCAGCTGAATTCTTACCTTGCAATTTGTATGTAAAAACTCAGACCAACAAGCTCTTGCCTACCCTGAAGTGGGCTGGTTTTGAGAGAAAGTATTTCTTTAGAAAATTCCTCCTCGGCTCTCATATTGCATGCTCAGCTGTGTTCTGGCTCACCATGTTCCCTGGGGACAGCTCTTAACCGGTGCTGCCTAGTATTTCTTGATGCTCCAGGTTTTAATCATAATTTGTTTAAGTCTGGGTAGGTCACACTGCCATCTAACAGCTAAAAATGGCCTTGCCTAAATGTTTGTAGATTTGCTGTCTCTCAGGCCCACGTACTTTAAGCAGAGCTGCCTATGGTAGAATGGGATTTACCCCTAAGACTGTGTAGTACACTGTCCTGATCTTTTCAATCCACAGCTACTGAGCTGGTCCTGTAATTCTGTCTGATATAAAGGCATTGCTCTGCTACGCAAGACAGTCTCTGAATTGTTGATTTTTTTCTTTTCACATGGACATGCGTTGCTGTCTCTGGCAGCTCATTTACTTGTAGGTTAGAGGAAAATACTGTGAGAGAAGCACAGCTTCTTAGTCTGTTCAGCTCCTGCCTATTCAGGCTACAAGATGCTTGTGACCTATTGTAACGGTGAAGATGCTGACAATCTACACTTGCTTAGCAAGTGTCTTACAGGAAGCTGTATGTTCCCTAAACATTCTTTACCTAAGCTTTGATGCCTGATAACCAGCTGAACAATTCACTCCAGGCTTTCACTCATCTCTGCGTAACTTGTATTGCAGCCACCAACACCAAAACTGCTAACATCTGCTGCAGTGGCTGCGGGCTTGGAAATTACATCAATTACAGCTTGTAGGATGGGGTCAGGAGAAATCCTCACAGGTGTTTCTGGGTCTTCTTTCAAGAAACTCTATGAGATCAAGTTAGTTATGATATACCCCTGGAAGTGTATCGCATGGGGGACTGCACCTATCCTGACATACTTTTAGCAGACATTTCAGTTTTGACCCACTTTGGATGCGCTCTTCTCTTCAGATACCAGTCATAAGCCTTAAGAATAGCAGCTGGCTTTTCTGGATGATGTACATTTATTTCAAATAATTCTAGTCCAGTGTCCTCACTTGTCTTCTAACTGTGTCTTGGAGATGTGAAGGTTTCCTTTACCTAAATGTCATATGTACAGAACCCCAGTCCCTTCTTGGTGTTAGAGAACTGCACTCCTTTGAAAAGTTTCTGAAGCCCTTGTGACACACTGATACTGTACACAAGTGAGATTCATGCGAAGCAGGCAATACAAAACCTCTATTCTGTTTTACTAGTCCCAGGTAAATCTGTACAGACTTTGTACAGACCTAGCACACGTCTTCCCTTTGCAGCTTGTCAAGGGTTCTGAATCATCTTAGGTGAACTATCTGCCCTTCCAGCTACCGAGGAAAGTGACCCCGAGCTATTGCAATTGTGGGCTGAGCTTCATCTATGGGAAAGTTTATGGATTTCCTGTTATAATCCAGCTGGCATAAGCTTTTTTTTTGAATATAAAAGGAGTATTGCAGATGCCAAGCTATAGATGCCACCTCTCTTGAGGAGCTGTGCAATTTAGCAGTCATCTCAGGAATGGCCCGCTGATCACCTTTGCTTGGGATCTATTTCCTCTGCTTTGATCTACTCTGTCTTCCAGTGAGGTTACTCCTGTTTTTCTGGTGACCTGGCAGACCTCACCTTTCGCAGACTCTTTGCCATAGCTGCCTCGATCCTGTTCCCAGATTCAGAGCACTGGTTCCCCATACATCTCAGTGCTGAGAGAGTCAGATCCCAGGGTAAGCTCCCCTCATTACTTCTACTTGCTTACTTCAGACTGCCTGCCTCATGGTTAGAAAAGACATTTCTGCTTATTTTTCTGAACTATGGGCACTTTTCTCATTTCTTTATAAGCACTTTCTCTGTGCTTTCGTACCTTCCAGCTAGTAATGAGGCATATCAAGCGTAAAGCGTGATTTCTGGCATTTTATTTAATCTCACTTCATTCAGAAGCCATTTCCATTAACTACTGGAACAGAACTCTGTGGTGTTGAATCTTTTCTCTGCTATTGCAGTAACCTATCCCATCCTGTACCCTCTCCCACTCCTTCACGCTGTGGGGTTGACTTTTCCCCCTAGCTGTTTGTGTTGGCACCTCAGGCAATAGCATTTCAGCCCCAGCATTCTTTCCAGGTCAGGAACAGCAGGGAGTTTTCCTTCTGACTGCTTCTGATAATTTCCTACAAGGTGAAAAGAGAAGTGTGAGCTCCCAAACGGGCATTGATTTACATGTTTGGAGTTACAGGTCTAGACAGCCATTTGACTAATGACATTTTGAAACTGCAAATATGCTTTTTTTTTCTTTAACCCACCTTCTGTCATCCTTTTCAAGCAACAGACAATCAAAATGTCTTGCAGCTGGGAGCTAGCTCCCATGGCCTCTGGGTGTAATAGGTTATCAATTATTATTTTTTAAGATCTAATGTTGAGGAAGGCAAGTACCTCTTAACAAACCTTCAGGGGTGGGCTCCTTTAGGTCGTTTCCAGTAGTAAATTAAAGTGTTATTTACTGTCTGCATAGGAAATTAGCGTAAGAAGATGAAGCACAAGAGCCTGTGAAAGGGGAGTGGGATTTTATTTTACAAATCTCTGTGTAAGTTGCTTCTATCCACTGACACTCTCACATGCACATATCCCAAAGCAGCAAAACATATAGGCAAGTTTTCTGGCTGTTTTCTTTCCCACTTTTGGGTATCTGTGAAGCTGTGGTCTGTTGTCCTGTTGAGAGAGCTGGAAAAAGAATGACACGTGCACCAGCCTGTACTTCTGTTCACATCCTCCTGGCACCAGAGCATGGCTTTACCAGAGCACAGGCCCTCTGATCTTGGTGTAAACAAGATATTCCTCTGTGTTTAGCAGATTAGAATCATAGAATGGTATAGGTTGGAAGCGACCTTGAAGATCATCTTGTTCCAACCCCCCTGCCATGGGCGGGGACACCTTCCACTAGACCAAGTTGCTCAAAGCCCCATCCAACCTGGCCTTGAACGCTTCTAGGGATGAGGCCCCTACAACTTCCCTGAGCGATTTGTTCCAGTGCCTCACCACCCTCAGAGTGAATTTTTTTTTCCTAATATCTGATCTAAATCTACCATCTTCCAGTTTGGAGCCATTACCCCTCATCCTATCACTACATGCCCTTGTAAAAAGTCCCTCTCCAGCCTTCTTGCAGGTCCCCTCAGATACTGGAAGGCTGCTACAAGGTGTCCCTGGAGTCTTCTCCAGGTTGAACAACCCCAACTGTAAGCTTTATTGCTTACAGGCACATCCTTGGCTATGAGCACAAGCCATTCTTGTAACCCTCACTCAGTTGTTTTTTCTCATGTTTTCACACACATATTTCCACTTTATCTTAGAATTGTAATATTTCTGTTACAAATCTCTGCACTTGCCAATAGGTATCAGGATAGCTTGGGGGTGGAGATTTTCAAAGGATACCATATAACAGGTTTTCTCACTAAACGTAGTCCCATGTCACACACTAGTGCCAATACAACCCCACTCTGGGTATCTCACTGGTACTTGTTTTCACAAAATACTGAGTAGCGTTTTATATTCTTTAAGAAGCCATACATTCCTGATACTTGTGGAAGGTGCTAGGCTTGGAGGACGATCATCTCTTCCAAGAAAAGCAACTGAAAATTAATTTGGAGGAGTGTGCCAGTAGGAAAGTTGGTTCATTTGCTGTGTACATCCAGAACTGGCTTTGCTGGAGCTTCACACAGGATCTGAAGCACTCATGGCTGCCTTTGAGATGAGGCCTGCCTGGGTTGAGATCAACAGAACTCATTCCACATGCATAACCCAACAGTCCCTTGAGGGACAGGCACACTGTACCATCTGGTTTCTCCAGCCTAGCAGAGGTGTGCCAATCATTTTCAGCAAACAGTAACGTTGGAGTGGTACAGTGAGTAGTAATGTTTTCAATCTGTTAGCAAAGCTTTCTTCATTCTTTAAGAATATCCGTCCTTTTGGTCTTTGCCTTAATCTTTTGGGAATCATCACTGGGCCTGTCTTTATTTAAAAACTGTTCCTGTTTCTGCTGGTATGTGTGTAGGAGCATGTTTCTTGAACACTGAGCTCAAAAGATCTCATTGATAAGCTGCCGAGCTTCCAGAGAGTGTCATGATGAAGTCCTTGTGAGACATACACTCCAAAGACCTAACGTGAAAGATACCCATTTTCTTTTATTATGAATAAAGGTTACAGAAAAAGGACTCTGACACTAAGTATAGTATAAGTAAACAAATTAGATGCAAAAAAGTTCTAGCAGAGCAGTTATTCTATGGTTTTGTATAAAAACATATTACCTTTATTAGCTGTAAAAACAAAATTAGAATCATCTGCAGGATTTTGCAGTGATTCATTTAATTTCCTGTTTTCTGAGTTATTTGACTTCTAGATCGTGATTGTTAAGAGGGGGGAAAAAAGCATTAGCTGCATTTCTTTGAAGATGGTACAGGAAACTCAGGAAACTTAAATTTCAAAGATTAGCCAGTTCATAAGAGGAATGTATTTTACCAAGTCCACATACGTTCCAAATAGTGAACTGTCTCTCAACAGAGCTGTGGCGACCAGAAGCATCCATCTGTTTTAAGAAAGGGAAGACATAATGTTCTTCCCATATGTTGAGGGCCAGAAAAAAAGGGATATATAAAAAGGTTGTGTAACAGTGTCAGAAAATAAGCACCTGCCACCTTTAACATATCAAAATAGTTGAGGTTTTCTCCCCCCTCACTGCCTCCCAGTCCCACCTCCACCCCAATGTAAAGATCAGGTCTTCACTGATGAGTTCTTCCCCATCAAAGCATCGCAACTGTTTTCCTTCCCACACCCCAAACCTAGAGCCAGAAACCTCCCCTTCAGGGAAACACAAGTATGTTGTTGGGGAGTAGCAAAGCCATCGCGTCAGGTTCGCCCACAGAAATATAGGCAAGGAGTTTAACTCCCGGCCTGCAGATCTTCAGCAGGTCTGCCCTGTCCCTGTGGAGTCCCTGGGCCTGTATAGACTGTGATCTCACTCCCATTACTGGACTCCAACTAACATGCCTTCATCTGGCCTCTGGAGTGCCTCAAAAAGGAGGCGATGAAAATGCAGCAGTATGAACAGGCTACGCGTAAAAGTCCATTCTCATTTTATTTTTACAGCTAATAAATGTAATAACATGGATTCCTCTTAAAGGCTTGATGCAGCAGAGAGAAATAGTGTTGTCTGTAATGCACATGGCTTTAGTCCTGTGTTGCCGGCTCCCAGGGCCCCATAACACAGTCTTGTGATCCATCCAAGTTTCAGGGTTAGGAGGCAGGAACATGAGCCCAATCTCACAAATGTGATTCAGCTCCCCTCCAGCTGCTGAACAGTTTCAGCAACCACCCCCTCTAAGCCAAATAAACCTTTCAGGGGCTAAGATCATAAATAGTCCAACGTTACCACCACTTGGGATGTTGAGGGAATGCCCTAGCTGCCCTGCTCAACAATTGCCAAACTCCTGACTCGAAACACACCCTTCTGCAAGGGCTTCATCTTTGCTCCTGGGGAAGAAAAGCAGCCAAGGAAGAGGAAGTCTCCTTGGAGAAAAGCTTTTATCTAACCTCAAAGGCAAGATCTTCAGAGAGCAAAGGATTAATGAGCTCATTAGCAAACAAGTTGCATGCTGCTACAGACAATAGCAATATCTGATTTCAGGCACTGAAACCTTTTGATTCCTCTCTTATTTGTAGGCCAGATCCCTTGAGATATCTACTTCCAGAACCAAGCCTCAACTGTATGGCTGCAATGTAGGCCTAGCGCATGCAGATGAACTGTAGTTTCAAGAAAGCTGGGCCAGGGAAGGTGCAAGTGTCCCAGTGCTGAAAACCCAGAAGAGATGTGGCCATCTAGTCCAAGCTTTTCTAAAACTCAGGCCAGAGAAGCATCCTGAATTCGTTTCAGCTTGCATTGGAGCAGAGCAGTTGGAAAACAAGCCCTCTCCATTTTACAGTTTCTATGTAGGTGGAACCACCACAACATTGCAAAGAGGTCCCAAAACCTAAATATTCTCCCGATTAAGAATACAGTACCATATTTCTGGTTGAGTTTATCGCACCTCAACATCTGGCAATTGAATCTGCCTATACCATTACTCTGCCAGAGTAATAAAACTTAACATCCTATTTCTGTGCCCTTACAAGTACTCTTAGACTGTCATCAAGAACTCCCAACCCCCTCTTTTGTTTGCTAAGCTGCACAGATTTGAACTCCTGCAGTCCTTTACTAGAAGGCATTTTTGGATCCCTTAACCATTCCTAGCTCTGCTCTGACAGCCTCTAATTCACCAGCATCCTTCTGCATCAGGAGGCAGCTGAGCACTCCAGGATTTGCACCGATGTCAAAGACAGACATGTGGCAACCTCTTTGCAGCTGGATGCAGGCCCAATTTCATGTCTTCCTTGAGTCCTTGTGGTCCCCATGTCACACAGGGAGCTCATGACTAGCCAAGTGTCCACCATGACCCCCATCTTTCTGCAAACTGCTGGGATGAGTTCCCTTATTCTGCAAACCCACTCTGTGCTGTGCAGTCTTCAATGGATGATTTGCCATTTAGCTGTATTTAAAGGCACTTTGTTTGCTTACCCCACACAGTCAGCCTGTCTAGGTTCCACATGGTTATATCTTTATTTTGCACTCCTTTGCATTTGGGGGTATTTTTTACCATCTGTGCTGTTAACAGGCAGTGTGATACGATCTAAAAAGAGTATTAGTTATGCAGTCCAGGAACAGCAGGGAGGGTGACTACTCTTCAGCTCCTTCCTTCCCTTTTTTTTCCCCTCTTTCTTGTAGCTGCTGCCATTTTGGCCAAGCATAAGGACTGTTACAAAAGAGGACAGTGCACGGTAACACAGATGGAGAAGAGGATGCTTTGGTTTGCAGTGAATATGAATGCAAACGCGCTGGATCTGCTCCAGAGCCTCTCCTCAGCACTCGCCCCCACGCAGGTCCACGGGAAGCAGTGCACGGACACAGGGATGGACACCTTGCACAGCTGAATTATTCGCGCTTCCTCTGCAGGTGCACGGGAACAAGTTTTAGCTAGCTAAGAGGTTAGCTGCAGCAGCTAACCATGTGGGCTCACCGCTGCCGCGCTCACCCAGGCTCCTCGGTAAGCCCTAGGTTGCTGTCACTGCTGTACCAACAACATCCGAGCCCATCTCTGCAACTGGCATAGCCTCAGTTGTATCTTGTATACTCAAAGACCATTCTGGATTCAGTAATCTTTTATTTTTAAGGTACTAAACACCTTGCAGAATTACAGTCTCTAGAATATACCACAATGTCTTTTCTCATTTGCCTTTTGACTACCAAAGGAATTAATTAGTATCAGCACAAGCGTAAGAACTGTGGAAAGCAGAATGAGCTTTATGGACTTTCTCAAGTCTGTTCAGCTCCCAGAGAGTTCTCATCAGAATTCATCCAAATGTCATCCTTGGTTTGCTTCTTTCAGAAACTTATTATTCCTCTGTGTTTAAAGTGATCCTGTGGATGTGCTGCTCATCTGAGCTAATTAAAGCCTGTAGACTAACGGGCAGATTTTGCTCCTTTTTCTATCAACAAATGCTGGAAAGGCTATATGTGCAAGGATGTGTGGTAGATCTTTGGGATATACTATGACATCTTCACTTGTAATAAAAGGCATAGATCTAAGCTGGTACTGTTTATTGCAAAACTTATTTTAAGTGTTGTTTTTTATTTTCATGTTGCAGTAATAACCTAGTAATTTTAATTCCAGGAATGGGGAAGGAGGAATATATTTCATTCTCATCCTTTAAAATAGTTTCAGTCTTAGAAAAGAGTTAATATGAAATAGGTTAATGTTATAATTTGGTTTATTATCTCTTTCAAATATTTTTTTTGCCAGCTCTTGATATAGATTTTTTTATTAAATTCTCTGTGAGTCTTGTGGTTTAACCCCAGCCAGCAACTAAGGACCACTCTTGCTGGCCAGGCATTTGTTATATCTCTGCCTTTTAAAACTCCAGTGATTGGCCAACTGAATCTATGGCTTTGAAGCTCATTCTTTATTCTGTGTAATGGGCTATTAATAAACATAAAATGAAACAATGGAGAAATCTAGTCTGGAAGATGTCACTGTATGCCCTATTCTCACTTTTTATTGTTGTCACTACCTTCATAACATATTAAAGACTGCAATAGTTTGAAAGGAAATCCAAGCAAGGCTATTTTAACAGCCAAGCCCAGAAGGCTGCACAGTCACATTTCTGCTGAGATTTAAGAAAACTGTTCTCTAATTTTTCTTGTGTTTAGATATTAGTTCATCTGTGATCTTCTATTGTTATCTACAATTTGCTCTGTTGGCTGCAACCCCTTTTGAAAACACAAGTGCTGTTTTCTGCTTGGAGCATGGATCAGCAAAGGCTGTTCCCATAGTATATATTAAGACCAGATTGGAATGAAATGCCTGCATAACAAATTAGATTTATAGACAGATGGATAAGACAGGAAAATAGATGAACTGGGTACAGATCCAGTCCCAGCTGACATATGTTGAATCAATATTAAAATAGCTGTGTTAAACCTCAAGGCTTTTACACTGTGTATGTTGACAGGAGTTAACAGGTGCAGAATGAAAGTGAGGTTTTTCCAAAGCAAGGTAGTGGGACATTTTTTTCAATTATGATCTCAGTAACCCAAAACGGACAACCTTTGCTATTTAAGAACATACAGTTCTGGTGCAGGTTTGCCAGGTTATCCTGTAAACCCAGAGCAAACAGGTTACAAGCACTGGATGAAGGGAGGCTGACGCAAAGAATATCCCGTTGCCCCCAATGCTGAGAGTAACTGCTGCAGTTGGTGCAGACCTTCCCCTCCCCCTGGCTGGGTGGCACGGGAGAGGGGGTGTTGAAAGAGGTATCCCGAGACAGGTTGGGCTGCTTGGCACCAGCTGTCAGAGGGATACGCATTGCCACGTAGTGACTCTGACACCACAAGTTCTTACCTATTTTGGGATGCATCTCATTTAATCAGAAACTCCTGCTGCTGCAATTTTATTCATGGCAATAGTGCCTTGAGCATCTGCTATGCTGGGGTCCTTTCGCACTCGGCATTACACAAAGTTGTAGCAAATTATAGTCCATGGTACTGATGGCACACTCCTATTGCACTCAAGGGGAACTTCATCTCTGGTGCCAGCAGGAACTGTAACGTATCTTCCCTTATCAACCCATGTATGTCCTTTGTAGTACATCTCTCAGGTAATAGTGCCTTGCCTGAGACTTGATCTCAGTAAGGCAGGCAAAACCTGTAATGAGAAATAATGGGATCAGAGGCCTTGCTAAGGTAAACCCCCTAAGGGGCAGGACTAGATGCAGTAGGTGTCTGAAGATGAGTTTAAACCATTACTAGTACTTATGCATTGACTGCAAAAAACCAAAAAACCCTAAGAAGCCATGGGTCTTAACGGACCGGTTTTCTGGGTTTGGGGATACACAAGCAAAATTCATTATCCATCACCTTAACCACATAAATCCAACACTGGTCAAATTATTCCTCCCTTTCCTCTTTCTCATGAATGCAAACCAGATTTAAAAGCAGACGCACATTGCTATTTGGGTGCTTTGCAAACATCTGGCGGTGATCAGAGGCCCCTGTGTCAGTTAATCCAGCTCACAGCTGGATTAAGTCTAAGAAAAATAAATATATTCCATGGCTACTGGACTGTTGAACTCCTGAGGAACTGGGTAGGAACGAGGAAGGTTCTTATTAAATTGACTGTGTTATCATCTGGCTGTGCCTTACAAAAGGGACAGGTGTCCTGAGCCCCCAGTCCTGGCTGAGTGAGGTGGCTGAAAGCACCTTGGTCTGGATTTAAGCTGTCAGCAGGTGCCACATCAGAGGGTACTTGGTGGTCTGGAAATCACTCCTACTGTACACTGTAGCATCAGTATAATCCTGCTATGTCCACCCCTGTGCAGAGTCAGGAAACAGGTCTGGGTCTTGCAAAGCAAAAGGGTGATCAGCTCACCCTGTGAAGCACAGTCATCTGTCCTCCAGGAGAGGTGGATTTCTGAGGCCAGAGAGAGAGAAGGGCTATCGGTTTTGAAGAGCCAAGCCTGGGGTGCGTGAGTGTGAAGACCAGGCTATGAGACCTAACTACCTACAGCTGCCAGGTTTGATCTTCTGTGCGTTACACATCTTGGAGCAGAAGGGCTGGCTGGGTTCAAGGAGGATGGGATCACAGTCAGCAGTTATCAATATTAACTGCTATTTCAATGGTGCTTTAATACTGCTACAACAGTGGCTCATCACCAGCTTCTCATTCCTTGTGAAGTGCTGGGATCCTAGAGAATTGCTTGGATCTGGTTTTATTCTAGCAGGGTAGAATTGGTATAGGGAGGGTCTTGAAAGGCTTCTCTTGGTTTACAATGTCAGCTTTAGCCCTTGTACCACCACCAGGAAGAAGCTTAGAGCTGCTGCAGGTGATGTAAAACCTGCACCTGACCGCAGATGAAATAAAAAGGCAGCTAAGTATTTTGGTGAGGTGGGAGAAAATGTGGAACGGCTGTTGACTTTGCCCAAGTGGTTTATTTGGGTCTTCACCTAGTCAAGAAGCAATGCCAAGAGGAAATTCGAGCCGAAAAGGCATGAACTCCCTTTTTCAAGGCATGAACTCCCTTTTTCAAGGCATCTTGAGTATATACAGCACTGTCAGATGAAGTACAGCACACAAAGCTGGTGAGAAATCCAAGTATAACAGCGTAGCACACAGCCCAATGTAGACAACATTGTACACAGGTACATGTGTGTCTTTTTATTGTGGTAATTTCCAAACTGAGGGGTCATGGAGCAGCTGGTTAGCTCAAGAGGTGATAATCCTTAAATGCTGAGGTAGATAGAAAAGATTGTCATATAGCCATGTTGATTAGGAAGGCTCTTTGTGCCTTGTAAAATCTAAAATCTCATGTTTCTCACCATCTCTTCTAATTTAGCTTTCTATGGAGGGTTTTAACAACTCGAGAAGTAATTAGAAGTAAATATGAAGGTTTTCTCCATCTGCTCATATTTTAAATCCACAGTTGGTCAAGCCCAGCACACTGAATTTGTAATAGGTTTTACTCTTTGCCACATACAGTACAACTCATCTAAAGCCTCGTCTAGGGAGAAGGTTTGCAAGAGGAGGCAGTGAAATTGCCATAGCACTGATCCTCGGACCTCACTATGCCCTGCAGGGAGATGAACAGCAGGACAAACCCTGCCACTTCCAGAGCGTTTTCTGGCAATGGAGACAGAGTGTCTCTGCTGTAGGAGAGGATGGGGAGCTCTGGGTTGGGGACGGAGGAATGTGCTGGGAGAGGGCTGCTGTGAGGCACTGCAGTCACAGCCAGGCAGGGCAGGACACCACCACCAGGAGATCTGCCACACCACCTTCCTTTGCTGCTGGAGGACTCACTAGCTCAACAGTTTATAAACTCTATGCAATGGTATCCAAAGCAACCCTGACCTGGAAAAAAAACCACAGTATTTTCCTTTTCTTAGTTCAGTGTTCCATCAAGTTAACTAGACTGGAAAGACAGACTTGTCCTAATGAATACTGGCCTATATTTCTGTCAGAGAAATTATAAGGTCTTATAATGCAAAGGCATATACTTAAGATAACCTTATGAAAACACTTTGATTGCCTTTTCAGTTAGTGTTAACTTTCCAAAATTTTGAAAACTGCTGATGTTTGAGAAGTTTGATGTTCTTGCCTGCGGCAGGGACACAGCTGAGTGGTTTTGTTTAGGAGAAAGCAAAGGGTATTTTTGTCAGAAAATGCTGAGTGTTTATACAACAATCAGCCCTGCTCAGATGGCACATCTGCTTTTTCAGAGACTGGCAGAAATGCAGTCATAGCAGCAATATTTTGTCCCCAGAACCACTTGAAAAATGATTTATAAAAAAAAAAAAAAACAACCAACAACAAAAAACCAAAGCTGGTCACTGTCTCCACCTGGAGGGAAAAGGCTGCCTGACATAATCAACTCATCCCATAGCACGAGCCCCACTCCTGTCCACAGAATGGGGCAGTACACTGGGAACAGAAGAGCCTCCAGAACCCATCTGTGGTGATTTCCCCAGCAGCTTGAAGAAGAGACTGAGCAGACAACAGGGAATTCAAAATATTTGCCCAGAACCCCTTAAAGGCTGGCCACTGTCACCTTCAGGTGTGGTGTCAGTTGTTCTTTTTTCTTAACTGGCTAACTTGAGCGTAAGAAAAGCACTACTGCCGTTTAAATAGCTACCATAACTTCAAATTGCTCTGAAATATCTCTGATTTCCAAAGGACTGCAGTAGGAATATAGTTTCTGTATTACTCAAGAAGTTGTCTTTCTACCTGATGATAAATTATTCCTCTATTTTTTTCCTTAACAGTTTCTTTATTGAATTTTTTTCCTCTCTTTTTTGAGTCTATAGGCTGAGGTACTTCTAAATGACACCACAGGTCTTTATTATTTCCCACCAGAGCACAGTTAGCCTTAAGTGAGTTTAAGCCCAGGGTTCTGCAAGCACGTGCCAAGAGTGTGAACCGCATGCTGATGCTGTGGACCAAAAGTCCCCACAAAAAGCATCACTAGACCCACAGACCAATGTTAAATGCTTATTTGCCATCAGGCCACATTTCTCAGTCTGCATGGAAAAGGGTGACTGTTTGATGTCCCAGCAGAGGTTTAATCTGGGGAGGGTGGAGATCCCTACTCAGTCGGTCAGAACAGAAATTGCTGAAGAGAGTCAAGCAAATTGAAACGTGCCGAAACTCCCAATCTGACAACCCATGAAATGCATCTTCCTTTAAGTCGCAGTGCCACCCAAACCTTTCTGATACCACAGGGCTGTCCAGACCATGGAGCAGAGCCCTGCAGTGAACAGTGCACATTCTGGGCACAGACCAGCAAAGTTCAGTAGGCAGCTAGGTCAGTGCTTGGATGAACCGGGGCTTTTTGGGAAACAGCTCAGAAAAAGATAAATTTTTAACCTGATTCTCAGTCAATAAGACACACTCTCCCCAAGGAGAAGATGTGACATGTTGCAGCGCTTTCTGTGCACTCTCAGAGGCCGTGGGGACCTCACCTGGGAAAGGCAGTGCTCTGAGGTGCAGCATGAACCTTGCCTTTGGGGTTTTTTTTCGTAATCCCCTGTGCTATCTAGGAGGTGATCTCTCTTTTCCTGAAGTGAACATTTCTAGAAGCAGGGAGGCAAACTGTGAAGCCAATGGAGCAGAAAAGTGACAAGGGTTAGAGCTGCTGCTTTTATCTCCCAGGAAAAATTCTACTGTGCAAAACTGTGTGAAACCAGTGAATTTTAGTTGCCAGTTTGTGGGAGCTTGTCATGCTGGTTTTGAAATGCTGTGAGGCAGGGAGGGCTGGCCACGTCTCTGGAGGAACAGCCGTGCAAACAGGATGCTTAGTCTCATGAAGGTGCACTGGTGTGCAGTCGCTGGGTGGCCTGGTTCTGCAGAAGGAAGGACTCCAGTATGTCGCAGCCTGGGATGCAGCTGTGTGCACAGTCCCAGACTATAATTAAGCAGTGAGCCTTGGTCATCCTCTCTCTGACAGTCAGTTAGCTATGCCTCAGCTCCCTGCTGTATGTGGTGTGTGTCTTGAGGCTCTGAGAGGTAGGTATGTGGTTTCCAGGGCCATCAGTACTGGCTGTATGCACCACCATGGGTGTCATCTAGACGTCTCCACTGTCCATGGGAGATGAAAATAACTCCCAATCTGACAAGCCATGAAATGCATCTTCCTTTAAGTCGCAGTGCCACCCAAACCTTTCTGATACCACAGGGCTGTCCAGACCATGGAGCAGAGCCCTGCAGTGAACAGTGCACATTCTGGGCACAGACCAGCAAAGTTCAGTAGGCAGCTAGGTCAGTGCTTGGATGAACCGGGGCTTTTTGGGAAACAGCTCAGAAAAAGATAAATTTTTAACCTGATTCTCAGTCAATAAGACACACTCTCCCCAAGGAGAAGATGTGACATGTTGCAGCGCTTTCTGTGCACTCTCAGAGGCCGTGGGGACCTCACCTGGGAAAGGCAGTGCTCTGAGGTGCAGCATGAACCTTGCCTTTGGGGTTTTTTTTCGTAATCCCCTGTGCTATCTAGGAGGTGATCTCTCTTTTCCTGAAGTGAACATTTCTAGAAGCAGGGAGGCAAACTGTGAAGCCAATGGAGCAGAAAAGTGACAAGGGTTAGAGCTGCTGCTTTTATCTCCCAGGAAAAATTCTACTGTGCAAAACTGTGTGAAACCAGTGAATTTTAGTTGCCAGTTTGTGGGAGCTTGTCATGCTGGTTTTGAAATGCTGTGAGGCAGGGAGGGCTGGCCACGTCTCTGGAGGAACAGCCGTGCAAACAGGATGCTTAGTCTCATGAAGGTGCACTGGTGTGCAGTCGCTGGGTGGCCTGGTTCTGCAGAAGGAAGGACTCCAGTATGTCGCAGCCTGGGATGCAGCTGTGTGCACAGTCCCAGACTATAATTAAGCAGTGAGCCTTGGTCATCCTCTCTCTGACAGTCAGTTAGCTATGCCTCAGCTCCCTGCTGTATGTGGTGTGTGTCTTGAGGCTCTGAGAGGTAGGTATGGGGTTTCCAGGGCCATCAGTACTGGCTGTATGCACCACCATGGGTGTCATCTAGACGTCTCCACTGTCCATGGGAGATGAAAATTAGAACAGAGATGAGATGAAGCTGAGATAATATCTAAGAGGCAACAGTGTCTAAAACCCCCATTTAGCAAGCATCTTAGCTCTATGCTCAGCAGCACCCCACATGCTTAGCAAACTGCACATAGACATGCTAGCCCAGAAGTTTAACCATATGCGAGTCCCGCTATTATCATGAAGGCAGAATGCAAACCTGCGTGATCATAGCTATGTTCAGCATTTCAGTCCCAGGAAAATCCAGGTTGACCTTGGTCTTTGTGATTTCCAGGGAGTAATGTGTTGACAATTACATCAAAGGATGTCCAAGGTTGCCTGCTGGTCTGGCCTGCTTAGCGTTTGGGTGAGAGCCACACTTTGAAATGGTTCTGCGATGGGTTCACTCTCACCTGCCAGAGCTGCTCCAGCAAAAGGACAAGCTCAGTGTTTCGTAAGCATCAGAGCATGGCTGCCTGAGCTCTTTCGGCCACATACAGATTTCCTCAGTAACTGCTACTCTCAAGGCAGTGCCTCCACCTAGCCTCTCTCCAGACTGGGAGCTGCTAGAATTTCAAACTGTTTCAGCTGGACTGCATCTGTGCAAGGTAGTAATATTTACATATTTCAATAGTAATGACCCCATCACTTATTATCTCTTGCAAATGAAGCAGGACAGTATTTGGATGAGAGCCCTCCAAGGATGACTTGCATGCTGCAACTTCTGGTGGCACTGCCTGACTAAGTAAAGTTTGCTTTGA
>NW_009648250.1:1627618-1650003 GCF_000708025.1 Charadrius vociferus | reverse complement strand
GCTGTGTTTGACATGGGGCATAAAAGAGAAGTCCTCACTGCTTATTGCTGTTCCCATTTCAGGAGTGCCTTTCTCTGTGAAGCAGTGATTGTCTAGTAAAGCTTTTGCATCAGGATTTTAGCTTGGACATTCTGGCTGGATTCCAATTCAGGCAGTTACCATCTACCTCTGCAAACTTTCCATGCTGTTTCAATTGGCTACACAATGATTTTTCATTTCATGTTCAAATCTGATTTAAATAGTTACTTGACACACTTGAACAATTCCTTTATTTCACACCCAGTGGTGGGTGAAAGGATGTTACGTAGCATATACTTGGATCCACTTCAGTGAAAGCTATTACCATCGCTACTGGAGTTGCAGTGCTGAACAAATCCACGCTGAAGGGAGCAAGCCAGCAGAACTGGAAAATTCTTCATTGTAAAACAGAGCATAGGGCTTATAGTGTCCTACTCAATATTCCAGCAGCTCATGACAGAAATCTATAGTAACTCCAACACGTTATTAATAGTAAATGTTTAGTTCTTGAAAAGGTTACTCGTGCTTATGCTAACCATAAGAAATGGGATCTCTCTTCACTGAAAAGAAGCCAGTTAAACACACAGCTCAGTCTCTGCAGCAGCAGCCAAACCCCAATCTGTATGCCTGCAATTTTCTGACACCCCAAGAGGACAGACTCCTCCTCAGCTACTTGAATTCCCTCATTTCACCAAGTAAACTTTTTTCTTCTCTTATATTCCAGTTGTTGAAATTCATTCTCCACCCTCTGCTCAAAACTCTATTTATCCTTTTCCTCCCACTTTTCAGAACTGTCATGGTTATCAGCTCAGCAATGTGCAATATAGATTCTTGAGATCTGATGTCATCTTGCTTGGCATATGTTACACCCTCAAATAAGCTGTTGTGCTGAATAATGTACCATATGTATATCTCCCAGGTCCTCCCAGCATTGTGAAGGCTTATCAGGGCTCTGATTGTGTGCCACTTAAACCATGTATTTTGTCCTTGTTGTGTAGAGCTTCCAAGTCTGGTGTTACCAACTGAAATAAAATCCTCGGCTCACCCTCTCTTCTCTGCAGCATACTGCTCTGCTTATCAAACACTGAAAAGGTTCTGGGAAAAGCCTGCTCTGATGATCTTTTAAAAAAAAGAATTTTCTTTTATTTATATACGTCCGGTTGTCCTTTAACACTCGAGGTGCTTCTTTGGGTGGGATTTTTGTTTGCCTGGGGTTTGTGTGCATGTAGGTTGGGCAGTGGATTGGAAAGAAAATGCAGCAGTGAATTTCAGCCTTCCCCAGGAAACTCAATAGAAAGAGGTTAACACCCAAAATGGTCTTCCCATAGGGGTTTAAATGGCATGCTAGGAGAGCCTCCTCTCCCAGGGGGCATTGCAGAACTAGATCAGCTCACCAGAGAAGGTGTGGAGCCACTTCCTTGGAGGGTTTTTTGGGACTTGGATGGACACATCCCAGTTTGACTTAGCAACAGTCCTGCTCTGAGCGGGGAGGGATGAGAAACCTCCTGCAGTCCCTTCCAGCCAACACTGTGGCAGTGCTGTGTGCCAGAGTCTGACCACCCTGATCTAGGAGGCTGCAGACCATGACCTCAAACCTTGGGGAAGGAGAGAAGAGAGCGACCCAGAGTGGCTAGAGCAGGTAGGGTGGTACCCCAGTGCTTCTGCTCCAGCTGCAGCCCATGCCCAGGCCTTGGGTTCCCTTGAAATGACCCTGCAGGGAATGGTCCTCACCTGGAGACAACAGAGCAGGCAGCCCTGTTGTCCTCCCAAAGGTCCCTTTCTCCCTTTCTCCCTTTCCCCATAGGCTTTGGCATCATGTTACAGACATTTCACTGCAAACAGGCCTGAGCAGGACTGCCCTGTCCCCTGCACAGCGTGCTCCCCGCCAGCCATGGGCACATGCGGGCTCTGGGGCAGCAGTCATGGCACTGCTCACACCGAGCCAGACACACACCCGAGCACCGAACACCTTTTCTGCCTTCCGAAAGAGCTGTACAACGAGCAGACCCAGGATGCCTCTATGGTGCAGGGGGCTTCAAGTGGCGCTACAGCACACCCAGTGCCTGCTCAGACCAAGTCTTGTGTTTTAAGTGATGAGACCTCTAAAACATCCCATTTTCAGAGAAACTTTTGTAATGTCTTCTCGTGGAGGAACACAATAATAAATGCATGTAAAGTAGTGCTCTCCAACTGTTACTCATGAACAGAAGCATCAACTCTAATGAGCCATCCTCATTTTTTTACTGTAATGCTTTTTGCATGCATGTTACTGGCATCATGTGTTTAAGTGATTCGAATTTAAAGACTCTGAAGCCATTAAAAGAAAGTGGAGTCTGATCACCATTGTGGTATCTGCTTTACAGTTAGCAAAACATTCTGTTTTTCCTGGATCCCATTTGCACCCTGGGAAAACACTAGGAACAGATGGTTTACTATCCAAGTTTTACAAGTGGTTCAAACAGGAGTAGGCACCCTGCATGCTGCAAATGTTTATAGAGGTTAAGCATAATCAGCTCCCACTAGTCCCTGCCAACTGCATTAATTAAGTTAGTGGTGAGTATGCGGAAAAAGCCTGAGGAAATACAGTTTTATGAACATATTGCATTATTCTACACAGTATTTAAGATCACAGCTAAAGAGCTGACATAGATGAAAGAGTCCCATGTTTAGAGCAGAGACTTTAATTTTCTTGTTATACTATTTACCAATACCAGTGACTAGCAAAATGCATCTTTAGCTTCATTTCACCCTGCAGATGGGAAAGGCTCTTACAACAGTTGTTGGTGAGAGGTATTCTATCTAGAGTGCTTTTATATTAACACTGATCTATTAGCACAGAGGCAGAAGTCACGGGAAGGTTTTATTTGCACAGTTGTTCTTTGGGGCAACTGAAAAGGTATCTTTGGTGTTCTTGCTTTTGGCTAACAACAACTAAGCTTTATATATCTCCTCCTTCTTTCTTTGAGCAAGACAGTGTGAGAGAGATGCTGGTCAAGATTTACAAAGCTCAAATTGATACGTAAACCTAGGTCCCCATCTTCTTTAACTACATCTGAAGTGCAAGCCAGCAAGAAGGTCTGTCTCTGTTCTACGATTTCTATGTATATTTGATTTCTAGGTGTATTTTTCAAATTCAGCAACAGCTGTACATCAGCAGAGATCAACAGTCAGTAGAACGTGCAGTCTAATAGTTTTCTTTCTTGGTTGTCCAAAGTGACAGGTCTAATGAGTAGTGCACTCTCCCTTGCAGGTGAAATATTTTCATAGCTTCCTCTCAATAACTGAAAATGTGAAAAAGCTTCATTATGCTGTTAAAATCAGCATAATGACTCATTTAAAAGCCCAAACCGATCTGTTCAGAAATCACTGATGAAAGATGTGGTGAAGGTTCTATTTCATTAGTCTGTAGGAACATTGACCTGGAGGAAAAGATTTTAAGTTAAATAAATGCTGCTAGTGAAAAACACCTATGCTACAAATGGAGTATTAAATTTGGAATTTGGAGAGAAGTGGTGTAAAGGGCTCTAGGTTGCAAACAGGCTTTGTCACACAATCTTTATACTGCTTTTTTAAATGAAGCCACAGGTATCAGTAGCTGTAAAATGTCCTGTGGACGGCATACTGGTGGTTTACAGGTTAGTGATTCAAGAGAAAAAAAGTCTTTTTCCCTGAATCAGTACTGAAACAATGTGACACTCTGGTTTACTTCTAGGACACAAAACCTGGGGCCTGATCAGCTGGCCCTAGGTCTTTGTTTAATAAGTATTGAATTTTAATATGACTGAGAACTGACTTCTGGAATCTGAACAGAATCAAAGTGCATTTACTGCTTGTATTGTGACAGCCAGCATTTTGTTTCCTGGGAAAATCTGCAGTCACTCTGCTCAAGGCTTGCCAAGAACCAAGACTAGTTGTTGTGACAAGGCATCATCAAGTTTGGCACTTCCACAGCAACTGAAGTTCTGCTCTTCTTTCCAAAGCCTTAAATACTTTAAAATACCTTCTGGAAAAAAAACACAGTTCTGCCTTGTGTGCTTGACTCCTCAGGAAGACAGTCACAACTACGTTCAGTTTTTGATGGAGGAAGAGGTTTGGAAAGGAAGGAAAACAAAATTCACTCATGCTCTAACACAACTAATCTTATTCAAAGAAATTAAAAGGGTGAGTATTAAATCATTATAAAGTAACAAGATAAATGCTTCTATCAATAAATAATCATTTTGTCTCTCTCTCTGTATCATTTTGTCAAAAGGCCCAGGTAATTCTTACCATTAAATGCTCTGGGGTAAAAAAATTACAGTTAGTTCAACAAACAGAGAACACATGGTTTAGGGTATATAGCTGATTGCTCTTTTGAGGAACCAATCAAAATTTCAACTCTCTGGTACTCTGAGTACCTTTGCCTTGTGCCAAAGTATGTGAAAAAGAAAACAGTTTTAGCATGAAGTACTATAGCACACCTTGGAAAAGTCAGGGGTGGGATTACAGACTGCTCTGACTCTCAGTGATTAATGTGCTATCAGGTACTTATGCAGGTTTCTTTCGTTGCGCTTTGCACTTGTGGACACGCTGCTTGCTGCTCCAAGTCTTTCTTTGATGCCAGGCTCCCAGTACAGTAGTCTTCAGCTCTTGTTTTGTATCTTCTGTGGAGTAACACTGTAAGCTGTAAAACAACTTCTTTCCTTTCACCACTGATGGACAGACAAAGTGATCCCATCGGCAGCTGCACCCTCCAAGGCACTTTGGGGGTCAGTCTTCAGAGGTGACACAGCTGCACATCAGATTGGGAGGTAAAGAGGTCAGCCTTCGGAAAATCTTGTCACATTTCTCAGCCTACAGCTCTGTGGCTCAAATAGACAAGCTAAGCACTAAAGATTTTTGCTTTGTCTTGCTTCGGTGTACAATTGCATTAGTGAGGAGATACTAAACACAGTTAGAAACAATGTAGGTAAGTCCTAAGGGCATATGGTTTTGTAAGGATAATATCATAAGCTGCAGGTCCAAGAAATAATATTGCCCCTTTCAAAAAAATTTCCTCAAGATTTGTGCCCAACCAGTGATGCCAGAACTCACGTCATTTTGTTCTGAGAGCTAAACAAGAGAAGTGCATCCATTGCTTTGCAAAAGCTTAGTTCACTATATCCCTATCCATATGGTAAAGGAGAGCCTAGGAGAATATCCTATTCTCCTTCCAAAAGGCAACGCCCCACCAGGCACTGTGGGGTACCTTCCTGTGATATTCCTGAAGTTACCAGTAACTTCTCGCAGAATTCAGCTACCAAGTAATTGGGAAGGTCCTGAAAAAGGGTGAAGAGCAGAGGTGCACAAGCAGTGCAACTGCTTATGCCAGGTCAAGCTACCCTGTCCATCCAGTGTTGATGTTTGACCTGTGACCGCACCAGAGGCTTCTGCAAAAGTGAACCAGGAAAACATTAGCTTTGTAAAAACATGGGAGGGAAGAAAGTAGAGTCAAGTTAATATATCTGCTGTCAGATGTAGTCAGAAGAAACAAGCAGGCAAATTAAATGCATCGATATCCATTTAAAATGACTCCAGATCAATTCCTTCCAGGGTGTGTCATCTTCATATGTTAAATTACCTAAGTTTTTGTAGGAATTATCTCAAACCAAGCCCCAGGGAGACATCTGGTAAAAGTACAACTGAAGGAAGTGTTAGTAAAGCTGAAAACACACTAGAAAGTAATTAAAACCTCAGACCACGCTGAACTGACTAAAAGAATACCATTACTTTTAAGAACTAGCAGCTAATAACTTAATGAAAATCAGATGTTTTGCATCCCGTGGGTAACTTCTGGGACTGTAGCCTATTTTATGTCATTCAAATGATCTTTGGAAGAAACATGGTCTGGTTTCGTTCTGTACCATTCCCCTTGTGGCAATGAACAATTTCAATAATGCTTTAACAGAGCAGCCAATACAGTGAAACAATAGCAGGCTCTAAGGTTGTCAAAAACCCTTCATATAGCCTGACAATTCAGAGAGCAGGTGTCATTCTGGCACTTACTGCTTCTTTTTCCAGGTGTACATCTTATGATACAGGAAATAGGACACCCCCCTCTACGCCAGTGGACAATTTTCTTACTCCAATGGAGAAAAAGCACCTCCCCAAACTGATTTTTCTTTTATGTCAGACTTTGCCAGGCACAAGAAACCAACAGACATGCAAGAGTTTTGGGTGCCAGAACTGTGAGTTAGGAACTTGAGAGTGGAAAACGGAGTCTTACGCAGATGCAGGCAGGACTTTTCTACAAACATGTGCCCTTACTGTGAAGGAGGTAAAGAAATCTTTCTTTACTCAGCCAGATAAAACAGCAAATTCATACTCTGCAAGGGTTTTCCGGACTACAAATCACTTTAGAAACTTGGCATATGCTTTTACCCAGCTCTGGAAACCATCCCCTCGTATTTCTCAGGAACACCCACCTCTCCTGCAACAAGATGAGTCAACCAACATTAAGGAGCCTCCTTCCAGGAATCTGGCCCACTCAGAAACCCAGCAAAGGAGCACTGGCAGTAGTCAGTGCAGAGGACTGACACCATCTTGATGAAAGGGAAAATACAGTACGCAAATACTCTTAACAAGGTCTACACTGACCATTAAACAAAAGGCCCTGAAATTGACATGGACTCCTCTTCAATTATTTCCCATTACGAGCTGTAAAGGCTAATGCAAGAGACTTCTGCCCCCACTTTTCTGTCACTGATATCCCAGCTTCTCTCACTTAAGCTGTGCGTCAGGCTTGGTTCTGAGTCAGTGCTTGTCATGGCTAAGGGTGAATTTCTGATGCCCAAAGACAAAGACAGAGCATCCATATTTGTCTCCTGCCCTACTTCCAGCCAGTCATTAAATCCCAGGGGAAAAGCCGTAAAAGCAGTGATGGGAGCATCCTAACACGTGTTGGAAATTCCCAAACCAAACCTGATAAGCAACTATGTGGAGAGATGGCAGCTTTAGGTTCACTTGTCGTCAGGCTGGTGAGACCACAGGAGAGAAAACTGGCACAATGCCAGTGTCAACACATGCCAACGTGTCAGGGGACTTCTACTCCAAACGGACCCAAGCGTACCTAAGTGTGACCCAAGACTGACCTGAGAGAAAGCTGAGCTGGTAATATTAGGAGAAACATGGGTAATGCCCTACTCTTCCCAGTCTCTTTCACTGGGGCACTGTAATCCCAGCTGACCTTGTTCTCCCTGGACTCTTTGGTGGCATCTGATGTCTACTGGGCAGGGCTACAAACAGCACAGAGCCCTTGGAGTTTGCTTTAAAGACGTGCCCATTGCTGGAGGCGGTATCTAGCAGGTACTGTGCCTCCCACAAAATGTTCTTTGGGGGAAAAAAAAAGAAAAAGTAAGCATCCTGCCTGCTTGAGTCCTTCTGAGCACGTCACTCCGTTGCTATGTTCTCCACACTGGGTGCCACCGATTGCCAACACCATTTCAACACTTAGTCTTCCCTCTGTGAAAACATCTACCTGGCTCAGCTAAAATAAGACCAGATAAACAGAATAATCCTGGTGAGCTGCTAAGGGAGCAGATAGAACAGATGGGAAGCTGCTTTCTTACCCCACAGAAGTCAGGGGGATTTCTGAGTTTTTCATATCCTGCACTGAGGAAACAGGACCTTTCAAGGATTTTTGACAAAAATGAGGTATCTCTGCCCACTGCAGAAAAGCTACTAATCCACTGGTTCAGAGACTTGCCTAGAGCTGTGGAGCAGCCAAAATGAGTTCTCACTTTCCTTAATTCAGAGCAGAGAGCTGAAATCCCTCTCCCACGTAATCACAGAGTATCAGCTATTCCAGGGGAATTTGTGCCTGTTCCGTATCCATCAGTTCCCTTCCCCTCTCTCCAAATTCCTATCTGCATGTGAGCAATCTTTCCTGTCCAAAACAGTATACATTTTTTGTAGAATACACAGGTTTCAAAAATTTGCATTTTCCAACAGCAACAGTTTCAGCAGAACACGTGTCACTGGCTGTGGAGATGCTGCAGCTCTTCCTCTTCTTTCCCATGGCTGCTGCTGAGCAGTGGAACACACTCCTGGAGGAATTTCTAGAGATGCCTTTCACTGTGGTCACAACTAAGAGGAAAACTTGCTGGGAAATCCTGACCTGAACCTATGCAGCCCAGTTTAACCAAATATCAGTCTTGCCTTTTAACAGTGAGAAGAAAAGCTTTCTCCTTTTTATTTCTTTTTTTTTTTTTTTTTTTTGGTGTGTGGTCATATTATTTCTCAGAACACAAAGACACCCCATAGCTGGACCCCACATGAAAACCTAAGGACTTTCCCTTCAGCATCTGACTCTTTAGTGCTATGGCATTCAAGTGTGCGTTAAATATAAGTTGAAATAACTGATGGAAGGAATGGGAAAGCCTTGGAGAAGGAGACTTAAGATTCAAAATAAAAACAACTAAAATGCACAGGGAAAAGAAAATCAGCAACATTTGTTTGAAATAATTACCTAAATAATCAATAATTGTAAGTGCCAAAACCATATGAGAACATGGGTAGGCGATAACAGCTATGTGGAAGTCAACAGTGATGCACCAAGGGTAAGAGGGCAGGCATGGGGACACAGCGGCACAGTAAGGACAACAGCCTGTTCCTCAAATAGCAAAAGACAGCTTTCAACATGACCATTTATTACCACTTGCACAACAGCTGCTGTGCCAACAGTAAATCAGCTGGCAGCATCTGATAAATGATCATTCACTGCAGCAGATGACAATGCAAGCAAAGCTGGACTCTCACCTCCATCACCAGAAGGTTGCTGTGGGTAAGTTGTAGCTTTGCAGAGACTCACGCTTCCTCGTGTGCATTCTCCCTCTCTCACCTCTGCGCTCGTGGAAACAAAAACCGTGAGGTGTTTGTGTGAACTGGCAGGCTGCCTGGCCACCCTTGTCAAAATGGCTTGGCAAATTTGAGCTAAGCACCGGATGCTTACACAGGGACGGCTTCTACTTAATGAGCCAGCCTGATACCCAAGGCACGCAATTTCTCTGCGCTCTTGGTTTGACCGAAGGGCCAGGAACATTCTGTATTTTGATAACAGTAAATCACCATCACACCCCGCATGCTACACTTCAACATTGTAAAAATTTGCAACATTGACGTTCATGATGAAAAAAAAAACAACCGTGGTTTTCATGAGGGAATGAGCTAAAGGGAGCTGAACGGTGGTGAGGAACAGCCTTGTGCCACGGGCTGATGTACTGCGAGATCTTACTTGCTGTGGAACAAAAGCTGTCCCATCATTGACTCCTGGTCTCACCTTAGCTTTTAATGAAACCCACAAAACCCTGCTTGCTTGGTCTTGCACTGGGGCAGACTAGCCTAGCACATTACAAGTAATTTCTTTGTTTTTCAAAACCTGCAGCGAGTCACTTGGTTTCCCCCACCTTTTGCTCACAGAGCAGTACATAATAGCTGGTGAAGCAGTCTTTCACAGTCCCAAGTACCGTGACACTGATAAATCTCTCAGACAACAGGTCAGTGAGGGTGAAAGCAGATGCCCCTGGTGCCTTTCCCTTGCTAACCTTCTTTTTCCTTCTCCTTCCCAGCTTCTCATCCAACCTGATCTGATTTGACCTGGAACATGGGATCTGTTCCTGGCAGCTTTGCTCCAGGTGGAAACAAACCAGTGTGGTACAGGGAACACTGGACCTCTTTCTTCCTTTCTTGGCTCCGACACATCCTTGAGATGGTGCAAAAACTCACCTGCCTTCCTGGCAGCTACCAATGACATAGAGCTCTGCTCCAGAACGGGCTGCCCCTGGCCCTCACCGCTGCTGGGCAGGTCTCCCAGTGCAGGGAGAAGACCAGTATAGCAGGCTTGGCTTCTGCCCTGCTGCCCAGACCACATCGAGTTCCCACAAGGAACTACCAGACCACCAAGCCCTCACATCATCGTCATTGCTGCGTGGCTGTGGCATAGATGCAGAATGGCAGTGCTGCCCAGGGGCCTGTGTGCCAGACACCACATGGACATACGCCTGGCAAGTGGCTGGGCCGGGGGAATAGCTTCTCACCCAGAAACCTGCCCATGGCCAGCCACTTCTCTCCTTCCCCAGCAGGAACCAGTGCTCCCCAGCTCTGCAGGCAAAGCTGCCCCATGGGTGCTCCCTCACCTGCTTCAGCGGCAAAATGCTTCAAGAGCTGAAGCTGCTTAGAGCTGCTGCTCTGCAGGCACGCACCCAGCAGCTCCTGACAACGCGGACCAGAGCATCCGTGGTGGCTAAAATCATCTGTGAAACTGGACATTTGTACTGTGAAACAATACTTTTTTTTTTTTTATGCAGTGTCTTGTCAACACGGTCTTTAAGTACGTTAGAGACTGGACAACGTGTTACCAACAGCACGGACCAGCCAGATTTGAGCTACAGCGTAGTTTGTCAGGCTAACGTAAAAAGCTTGTCTGCCTTTCTGTATGAAGAAAAAAAAAAAAAAGTACGATGAATGGTTCCTACTGCAGTGCCAAGAGTGATACCAAGCATGAGAGGAAACCTACTCAAGTGAGTCTGGAAACCATTTTAACCAGGAATCAAATACAATTGGATGTTTTTCTTAATGGAGTGATAAGCTACATTAGCAAGTGATGTGACTTCACCAGTGTGGAAGTGTATATAAAAGCCTAATGTAACAGTATTTTCAGAGAGCGAAAAGACATTTTTAAAGCTGTCTTGGAAATGTTAAACAGACCGTATTTGTAGCAATTCATTCATAATATTTTTCATCTTATTTCTTCTGGAATATACATGTTCCTACAACCAGCTGACAGAAAGACACAGAATAGCCCTAAAGGTATCTACACACACACTTTCACCACAAGACTGCCTGGGAGCAGCGGTGTTAAATTTGCGACCTGCTGGAGTGGATCACCCAGCTGACAAATGGCATCCTCTTCCACAAGGGAAAGGGTGGCAGGCTGGGGGAGTTGCTCCAGAGGTAATAATCTATTCCCGGCCACCGCCTTCCAAGGGGAGGGCAGGGAGGAGGAGGCCTAACAGCAAGACAATGGAAGCCCAGGGGTATATCCTACACTTGCGTGTTGTAGGCACGGGCATAAAACGGCCAGTATTTTGAGACTGTAGAGCTGCAGCACGTAGGACAGCCAGCTGCTCTGCACGGGAAGCAGGTAGCATGCAACCATTTCATGGCCCCACCACTGTTGCTTGGCCAGAAGGGCCGACCCCTTGTGTTTGCAGACCACCTGCAATCTCAGGCACTGGAGAAAAAGCCAACCACCACAGCAGGTTTTCACTCTGTAGCTGAGGTCGGGAGCTACCGCTTCCTTTACACTCAACAGACAGGCACATTTTCAGCACTCAATTCACTTTGCTATTTTAGGTATCCACTTTAAGGAGATGAATCGCACCTAGATCCCATCTTTCTCCACTAGCTAGAGGAGCTAGCAGATGCACACTACAGATGCAGATATCTACTGTTACTGAAACTGACCCCACACTGGACGTGGTTAACTGCCCAGCTTCAAAACTTAGGCACACAAAATATGCCAGTAAACTAACGGGCAAGTCTGAGCTGTCAGGCCAGATGACACTTTTCCACATAAAGGCCTTTGGGTTTGAATTCACCTGGATAAAAAGTCAAAAAAGGAAGGAAGTGCATGGCTGTGCACCCTCACTGTTTGTCTGGGATGGTGTGCACTACTGCAGGCAATGTCTGCTGTGATCTCCAGCCCTCTCGTTCTCTGCCATCCAGTGAATGAAGTTACCGGCGCATTGGCTTGTCAAAGTTTTGCTGTCACACAGCCCAAGGCTCCCACTTAGTAAGATTAGGAAACCCGTGCTTCCCCATTCTCCGCTTAACCAAAAGCACTTGTGTTGAAAGAAAGGATTGGTACCAAAGAGCTGTGATTAAAATTTAAAATCTGACCTCACAGATACGCTGAATTGTTCCAATTCCTTTGTCTTCTAGTCAGCAGTTTTCCTTTCTTTTTTTTTTTTTTTAATGGACATGATAAACCTTTTCACAAGAAAAAAATTCAAAAAACCTGACATAATTTCCATAAAAACCACTGACAAAACTCCACTAAAAATCCAGAATTTTAATCTTGGAACAATGAAGTTTTTACAAACAGATTTTAAAGATTGAGTGTACATATTCACAAAAGCAACAAAATAAGGCATATTGTCCATAGCCATGTTTATAAATTAAAGACTTTAAAAAGCCACGTGACTTGATCTCATTTAAACCTTGTCAAGATACAGGCAGTAAAAATTTTAAAGGTTTGACTTACTTTTACGTATAGTGGACTGTTGGTTTATACAATTACGATGAGTATGAGCTAGATTAATTTCAAATCATTGAAACAAATACTGTAGTAAGAGCATGAAGCTTAAACATTATTTTAAAGTGCTCATTAGAAACCAAACATTTCAATTGTAATTAAGAAATGTTAAAGATATTACATTCCTTACGTATCAAGTCTGAAAGTACAGTATGTACACAATCTACAGTCTTGTTTTTATAAATAGGTAATAATTTATTTATATAACTCAAACATGACTAGTAGCTGAAGGGAAGCTGAAAGACTATTTCAATTTGGCGAAAATAAGGAAAAAAACCCACACAGAATAGACACCCTATACATACAGCTATCGGGATTCTGTATCCCGAGCACTGCCACTTTGGCAAATCTTTTTGACTAATTCTCTTTACACCGACTCATGAAGCACCTGCCGGTACGTTGCCAGTAGAGAATTACAGCATCTCTCTTCTAACGGAATTGCTTGGGTCTCTAGGACTGGCAAGGCTGCTGCTAGGGGAAAACGTAATGAGACATTAGTCCCTTGATTAAACAGAAGAAATGTGCGCTGCAATGTATTACAGTTTGCAGAGATCAAAGAACTCTGAACTAGACTGTCAAACAATAAAAGTTTGGATGTTTCTTATTTTAGTTTTTGAATGAAGTGTAGTGCATATTAAAAAAAAAAGACAGAACTAATTTAAAGGCATCTGTGACAAATTTAAAAGCCTATGTCAGCTTTCTTATAAAGCCCTAACCAGTTCCTTTCAATCCGGAGTCGCAATATGTTTGCTAGTCAAGTCTCCTGTCTGACAGGAGCTAATCAAGCCTCTGTATCTCGCTACCAGTCCTCTGTGATTTTGACTTAACAGTTTTGCAGCATGTGCTATTACCCTGTGCGCAGGTTAAGCTTCTTTCACACAGGACTAATACCAGGTATCTGTGAAATGCTACTATTGTACATCATTGTAATCCCCACAGTGCACACATTTTTCAACAATCCCCTTTAAAGTATGTGACAAGTTTTCAAAAATACAAACAATCTTAAAACACAAGACCCAAGAGTGTTCATGAAAGTACAATAAAAAATGCTTAACTTCCTCTCATTGCTTTTCATTTCTCAGCTGCCATGAAGGGCAACATTCCATTTTTTTCCCAGTCTTTTCACCGATTTTGCAACCGGACCTCGTAATTTTCAGACAGATACAAGAGTATACCTACTCACATATAGTAACATGATTACAGTAAAACCAAAAGCCACAAAACAAAATAATGGTGAACATTCCATAAGTGGAATTTTAACTTTTGGTCAACATTTCTGCTAGGCTAAAGGCAAAAATATGCTGTACAAAATCACTTTAACATCTGCAGGAATAAGCCTCTTGTTTACTTTAGCCTCAGCTTAGTGTGTGGTCAGCTTGAACTAAGCAATTTCTTAAAAGAACAGGTAGATAGGAGACTGTAGAGCTATATTTCTTCCCTACTTGTACCCATTAGCAGATTCTCCCCTTACAAAACAACATTCATGTGAAAAAATTTACGGTGGCGCTCAGAAGAGTTGAAGGCAAACACGTGTATGGGCAACAAAAGCTGTCAAGGTGACAAACGATTCAATGGACTGCTTTCTTCTCCACCTGCAGCAAGCTTGAGGGTTGTTAGCTTTCGAGGGGGATGCTGAGGACTCTTACGAAGGTTGTCGTCCATCTGCAGAGAAATAATGAGAGCCGGATCTGGCAAACAGTAGAATATAGATTATACGATTAGTCTATTTGTCAGAGCTGCCATCATTAATGCTGCTTTGGGGTACTTTTTTACGCTGTTATTTCAGGCTCAGCCAAAACTGATGCCCTGATTCCTTTCCACTCCCAAATATATGCTTGGGTAAGAGCTGCTATTCATTCTATTAGCATATGATGCATCAAACCCAGGGCAAATAGGCGTGCTGATGCTCAAATCATTTCATCAAGATTCCTGACGAAAGCAACATTGCTACCTTCTTCTAAGAGGTGAAAGTTTCAATTTTTTGCAACAACCAAATGCTGCTGGAAAGCAGATCAAAAGTCAAACTGCCGACATCAATGGATGTTTTTGCACGTTCAGCACCTTGCAAGAACAAATCTTTTTCAAATTAGAAATGTTCTGGAGGCACTGGGTGAATTTAGATTAGTTACAGATTTCAAAAACTATTTAACAAAGAACTTGTGGTAGACCTTTTCAAAGACATGTTAAAATCAATCTCTGAACATAAAGATTTTACATTTTCATAGGAAATCAATCTAATGCTCTGTGCGTAATATGGTATCAAAAAGAGTCTAGTTACTACCAAATAAACAGGATCACAGAAGACAGCACAGGGGAGATCTCCAGGGCTGGTCTAGTCCATTCCACTCCCTCAAGGTAGGATCAGCTTTTCATAAATCAAGCCTGACAAATGTCTACGTAACCCATTCTTTAAAACTTCCACAGCCACACTTCAATACCACAAAGATGAGATATAATCAATACCTAACTGTGATCAGTTTCTGTAGCATTAATGATCTATTTCATACACTGATCTTTTTCAGGAAGAAATGCCTTCTATCCTTCTAGTTAAAGTGTCTGCATCAGAAGACTAATTCTTCACAGGTATTTTTCACATAAGTTGTATAGCTTTTGATAGGTGCTGAGTGACAGCCTTAGAAAACAGAGACTATAAAGAAATCAAAGGTAGATGTAGAACAAGCAGGAGAAGGAGTGACTGTAGGTTAGTGACTACAGCATTCAGCTGGGAGTGAGGAGAGCTGGCGATCAGTCTTAACTTGCAGGACTGTTTCTGAGTTTTGATCAATACATTTGTCTCTTCCTTTGCTGGAATGTACGCTTGTGGAAAGACACCCTTCTTTTGTTGGTATGCACACTTGCAAGACAATGTTCTTTTGATTGTAATAAAAATAATTTTTAAGTACAAGGCTTCATTAATTGTTCCTTTCAAATAGCATAATATTCTTCATGCCTCTCTACACAAAGTAACTCACTAGAAAAGAAGCAATTAAAATAAAACGTCCATTGTACAGTTGCAGTTGCCATGCAAGAGTATCTGTGAACAAGTAACCACAATGAAGCAGGAAAATTAGAGACTGAAGCAAAAGTAACCTTTTCAATCAAGTTGGACTCCTTATTTACAAGCTGTGTGAGTTTCTGCAGATTAGCATCTGCTGTATCCTGTCCAGCCGGAGAATGGCCTGGAGAGTGAAGGTAGAAAGATGAAGAGTGAAAAGGTATTTACAAGAGCTTTTAAATCCTTAAAAAAATAACCCCACACTGGAGAGAAAGTTCATGCAGTATTTTTATCCTAAGAAGAATTTAAGTGGAAAAGCCATTCCATGTGAGAAAAACAGAAGTGCTGAGCACAAGCCATATCATAGATACAGGTGCATTTTGACAATGCTTTACACAGTCTAAAACTGAGTATTAACCCTGGCCTTTAATTTTCAGTCCTTTCTGCACAACTTTGGAAGTGTCTCTACTTCATTTCCCCACAGAATCTCTAGCATAAACTACATAAAAATCTAATTCTGCCTTGGTTCACAGATGGAATTCTGGAGTCCTAATCCAAACAAGACTATACATGACAAAAAGGGGAAAAGAAATGCAGCTTACCTGAGACAGTTAACCTGAAGTAGCAAGTTAAAATATCATCACAGAATCGACACAGATTGGGAAGCTGTTTCAAGTGCTCTTGTAATTGTACTCTGGGGAAGCACACTTTATAAATTGGTGCAAGGAAACCAAACACAAAGGCATCCAAGGTGGTAGGCCTGAAAAGAGTGACAAAATAAAACAAAAAACCAAAGTGACTGAAGTAAGACATTAAGACCTCTACAACATAACCATCTTCTGTGCATGTCAAACACAACTCAGGACAGAACAGTCAGCTCTTCCAGCATTCCATCTTTTCTTATCAATATGGTAAATGCTTTGTACAGACTATCTACTGATTTCAGCACCTCTAAACTAGACATGTGCTGACAAGTTGAAACAGTAACTTCAGCATTAAAATCCAGTCATGCTGTCACATACACTGATAAACAAGCCACTCTAAAACACATTTCTAGCACCACAAAAGCCAAGGTGTATGCCAGGGGACCAGGAGTCTCTCTTATGAGGTGGTCTGACTTCAGTGGCTGAGAAACAAATAATCCTTTTTAGGACCTGTTGGCGCTATGTTGTCCGCAATATCTGCTTCCTGCTCTGTGCACATACCACAGGAAGAGTAGTGTTCCCAGACCCACCTGCTCCTCCCACCAAGGCAGTGGTAACATCTCAGGCTAAAAGCTTTTTTTTCTACATACCAGAACAGGAGGTGACATTCAGTGGCTAAAAAAGCATTCTCTAGTGCTACACTAACTCATCAAGCACCCCACATTTTCTTAGCAGCTGTGGGCAGCATTTGCCTCTCTGTGGAAAAATGCATGATAAGGGAGACACAACATTGCCTAGTCCAAAGATGTTGTTTGTGCCCTGTTTGCTCATTCAGGTTTATCTGAAAAGCAGAGTGTGAGACATGAAACTACCTTGCAGCACTTTTAACATTCTGGCAGGTTAAAAAAAAACAAAACAGTTTAAGTGTTCACAGAATCACATGGTACCCGTTTCATTCGTAATTAAAAAAAACAACAACAAACCAACAAAAAAAAAAAACCACAAAACCACACTCACGTATCTCCAAAGAAAAACTGAGATGTCCCCAATCTCTTCGACAGGAGATTTAGGCACTCCTTGGCGTCCCTGTATATCTGATGAGACACAAGACTGTCTAAGACCCCTAGGTGTAGCAAGGCTAGTACGCACAGCATCATTCATTATTTGACACTGTGCTAGGCTGTTTCAGTTCTTGTCTTTGACAGCACCAGCATACGAATTCTTTACTACATAACACATACCTGTGCTTCCACTTCAGTGAGACTGTAGAGTGGAGGCCCTCCCCTGGTCAGCAAGATCCTGTTCAGTGCTTCCCTGGACATCTTTCCAGGCAGATACAAACTCAGTGGGAAGGTAATCTTTGAGGAAAACCATGGCTTTGTCACACTGCAGTAATTTTCAGCCTCAACCCAGAAAGTATGCAGCTGTAACAACGCAAGGAAAAATATGACTAGAATTTGAGCAAGAATAGTAGACATCCCTTAAGTTTATGTGCAAGATCTGTCAGAGAAGAAGCAGCACCAGGAATTATTGTAATTTAAGGCAATTGGGCTCCAGAAAGGATTATACTAATCCTTTGAGTGTAGAAAGATATAATTAAGGCAAGTTACCTTCCACCCAAAGAAAAACAACAAAGATATTACACAAACCTATATACATGTGCATAAAACTACATACACACCTGCGTTTATGTATGTGCGTATATAAACACACACACAGAGTACATAGAAAATACGTTACAAAAAAAGTTGCAGACATACAGAACCAGGTTTGAACTTCCTAGAATGTTTTTTGACATTTTATATGAATCTGAAAATAAAATATATTATGAAATGATGAATGCAAAACCTTGTGGGTCAGCTGAAGAGGCTAGCCTATGACATCACCTGGTCAGAATATTTTTTCCTGTACAAACTGAAGCCAAAATCATTCAAGAGCTGCAATGTCTGCAGATTTTTATAGCTCTAATGTACTCACAGTAAATTGGTGAGGGTATGTGGCTATATATTATTTAGAACTGAAAAATTAAAATACTGATGGGTATTTTAATTTCTCAAAAGTTCTAACTGAAAAGTTTAAAAGGCTTCCAGAATTGTGCACTCCATATCAGACATACCACGTCTTACCCAAAGCTTTTTCAAAAGAATCAAATGAAACAAAAAATGACTACAATAAGCTGTTCTCAGGACAGTTTCCCAAAAAGTATCTAAAAGAAAAAACATTCACTGGTGCCCTTTTAAAATATCTTTCATAAATTCATTATTATTACTTCATGCCCCACAAACACACACTTCTTTCCTTTTCAAAAGTTGCTAGGCAGTATTTCCAAAATTGGACTAACAAAGCAAATACATTCAAGCCAGGACTATGGCTAAGAGACTTTAAAGTCTCTCCCATTCGGCACCTCCTGTAGCACTCAATGCCAAAAATTCTTACCATTATGAAGTATTTCTCAATACTTACCAGAGCAGGAAGCAGTTTCTCTTCAAGCAGTGCAATATATGCCAGTGTATCAGCTCCTTGTTTTGCAGACAATTCATAATCAGCATTATACTTCTACAAATTGAAGAAAAAAGTACATACTACAAATAGGGTTACACAAAACTTTCCAAAAAGATGATCAATGCAACCCAACATTGCTTCACACTTAACAGCTATGAAGTTAGTAAATAGAACAACATTTTTAGGGACAGAAAGCACACACTCAGTAGAATTTCTTTACTTCTTCAGGCCAACTATGCCAAACCTTTTTGCATCTGCCTTTTCTCCTTTCCCACTCTCAGATTTTTGCACCACCACCCCCCCGCCCCATTCCCAAAATAACCCTAGTTTCTCCTTCCCATTGCTTTCCAAACAACTGTCCAGTGATACAGAGGCAATTTTTCAGTACTCGGGGATCTGGCAAACCTCTGACAAGTCCCCATCTTTATTTGTGAAGAAGCATCTGGCACTTAAGCTGGTGCAAGCATAAAAAAAGGCAACCATTCCCATGTTTTGCTTTTAATTACCATTCTACAAGTTTAGAAATCAGATGCTAACAATACAAGGGACTGAATGCACAGCTAAATTAACGCAGTTACAGCTGACTGAGCTTCTAATTCTGACGCTGGATCTTTTTAAGGTACATTAAAAAGGTTGATAAGTTTTTTTAGGGGGAGAGGAGATTTGCTTCATTAATTTAGAAACAAAGGGTCAGTGCTGACCCTTAGATACCTGAAAAGCAAGCATATTATTGTTATTCTTTAACTTAAAGAGGTTTTTTTTCCAACATTAAGGAATCTTTGGTATTCAAATTGCTATGAAACTTCTGAATTTTAACTGCCTAAAATGCTATCTCAAATATGCAGTTTTCAGGTTCTGTTTTTCTCCCCCCATAGATTTAAATTTTCACTCACATCGCGTTCATCAGATAATCTTCTTGACTAGGTAGGAACTGAATTTCTAATGTAAAGGCAGAATAGTGGGCTAGAGGACCGTTTCAGAAATAAAAAGATGATGCCATGCTTTATTAGACATCTTTATACTTTGTGAAAAGAAGAAATCACATAGCTTTATTCTTTGTGAATAAAACATCGAGATCCGCAAAAGGCAAGCATGAGTTGACTATGCAGAAACATGATGTGCATCAAGAAACGCTTGCAGAGATTTTTATGCTACAAGCTATAGAAAAACTACATAAACCAACAACAATGCTGTATGTATTATCCTTCAAAAGAAAGAGCACTGGGAGACAATTACCCACTTAAGCAGGTAAAACCACACGTCCCAAGCCATAATATCCAAGGTCTACAAAGCCATAATGACATTAAAAGTATTATAATTAAGAGCAGGGTGCTCAGTGTGAAGCTGCTCAATTAAGGCCAGTTTGTTGCCCTATTTAATGAATAGTTCTGTCATGCCTATTTTTAAATCTTTCACATAGCTAACAATCAAATGTCCAAACAGCAATCTGCTACCCAGCATTTCAAAATTCTCATGCATGTATGAAAAATAGGAAAGCACTGGGTCTGAACTGAGTTCCAGGTTTTTGGAAGCCTCTATCAGTGTACACAAGGGACATGTAGAGTCACTACAAAGCAGAGGAAACAAATCTTTTCAAAGAGACCTACCTGCTTTCTTAAGAAGTTTAGTATTTTTGCTGGCTGAGAAATAACAATGTCTTCTGATATCAGGACTGGTACATCTCCTGGAAGGCATAAATAATATAGTCAACAACTTATATGGATGAGTTCTAACATAACTGGAAAGCAATCAGTCACTTCATCTACTTTCGTTTTCTCCATAGGATGCTCTTATCTTCCAAACAGGTACGTATAAACTAGGCTTTACATAACAGGGGAGTTCCACCGAGGTTGCGAATGCATTTAATGTATTGTGGCCTTCACTAATAACAATAGATAAAAAAGGGCCCACATCAAGCCAGAAGCTTGTCTTCTGATAGATTTCTGATATTTTGAGAACAAGGATGCTTGTCTGGATTTCAGACGTTCACCTTAAGACACAAATTCCAACCCAGTCCAACTGCCTTCTCAACTCATTCACCTCTGGGCCTCTCCTTCCTTCTGCTCCATTTTTTCCCTGCCCTTCCCCTTCAAATCCATTTTAACCACCTGTTCGCTCTAGCCTTGCTACAAGTACTGCCCAAGCTACCACCACGTAACCATGAGCTATTCCAGGACAAAGTATTCCCCTTCTGCCAGAAGCTTACCAGTCAGCCTTTACTGATCAGATTGCTAGATCAAAGACTGCAGAGTGTAAAATCTCTGTTACATGGGCTACCTCATGGCACATTCACAACATAATTGCCACAATGAGCCTAACATGACTGTGCTGCTAAATACTATTAAAGTATCAAGTATCAGCAACACTTACTATTTGGATAATTTATTTTTTTTTTTTACAGATTTTATGTATTTCGGCTATGAAGAAGGACAATGAACTTTCAGCAAGTACACCCAGCTAGTTCTTGGTGTTTTCCGCTAACAGAAAACAATACACTGAAAAGCAAGAGTCAAAGGTGCAACATGGATGGATACAGTAATGCCCAGGCTGATGATGCGTTAAGTGTAAATGACAGAGTACTTTAACCCTGCAGTGATTCCACCTCTCTGGAATACACCAAGACAGTAACTTAAATGCTGAACAAACAGATAAGCAAGGAGTAGAAGTATCCAACACAAAAAAGTCCTCTCTGATACCTCATCTTCAACTTCTCTGGCAACCAGGTTGTTAGTCAACCTCTTTAACTGAGCACAGTATTAAACATCCCAGCTCGTCCAAGTTATACTCTTTGAGGCTCACGTTCCACTTCAAACTGTACCAGCCCATTAAATTACCTACAATTAAAGAACGCTATTTCCATACACAAGTCTAGTTACTATCATTATAAATATGCAAAGCTCAAAAAAACTTTAAAATTTGCTTTTGCTACACCCTCAGTTTAGGCTGCCTGACAGAAACAGGTAAGTACTTGGCACTGCAGCTTTACTGACTGCCCGCTGCTTCACCCATACACGTTTTAATAAAGCATCCTTTAGAGGCTACTTTATTCATGTCTTCCACTATTTTATTCCCACAGATTCACCACAGGTGATCCTGTAAAGCCGTTCACCAAGCAGGCAGCCATCGCTGGGGTGGGTTACGCTCACGAACACAGAACCAAAGCAAACTCAGCAACAGCGCAGAAACGGTTCATAACGCAGCTACGATTAAAAGAACTAAAAAAAAAACCAAAAAAAAAAACCGCGAAGATGGTACCTTTTGGAGCTCTCCAAGAGCTACTTAGAGTATTCACTGTCAGGGGAGCACCAGAGAACTTGGCGTAAGCCTGCAATAAAGATTGGGGGGGGAATCCAGTCACTACATGCAAGAAAAGCGTAAGATTTTTAAGAGTTGTTTCCAACAGCTTCGGGCACTGAAGACCGACTAAAAGCAAATGCGCCTACCGGCGCATTTGCTTTTAGTCGGTCTTCAGTGCCCGAAGCTGTTGGAAACAACTCTTAAAAATCTTACGCTTTTCTTGCATGTAGTGACTGGATTCCCCCCCCAATCTTTATTGCAGGCTTACGCCAAGTTCTCTGGTGCTCCCCTGACAGTGAATACTCTAAGTAGCTCTTGGAGAGCTCCAAAAGGTACCATCTTCGCGGTTTTTTTTTTTGGTTTTTTTTTTAGTTCTTTTAATCGTAGCTGCGTTATGAACCGTTTCTGCGCTGTTGCTGAGTTTGCTTTGGTTCTGTGTTCGTGAGCGTAACCCACCCCAGCGATGGCTGCCTGCTTGGTGAACGGCTTTACAGGATCACCTGTGGTGAATCTGTGGGAATAAAATAGTGGAAGACATGAATAAAGTAGCCTCTAAAGGATGCTTTATTAAAACGTGTATGGGTGAAGCAGCGGGCAG
>NW_009648250.1:1622857-1626587 GCF_000708025.1 Charadrius vociferus | reverse complement strand
GGCTACATTTCTCCCTGTAAAGAGTTACGTATTCTTAAGCACACCTTTCTTCTCTTTTCCTCCCTAAAGGGACCAGCTAAGTTCACCGTGGGATTGCCTCGCTGAGACATACAAGCTCTGGAGGCAAGGGTGGCTCCTAACAGCTGTCATCCCAAACATCTGTTTCTATACAGAGGATGAGCCAGCTTATGGCTCTTCTTAAGGAAGGCTGCAAGAAGGCTTAGGAGGTAAATAAGAGAGTAAACTTTCTTTGCATTGCCTTAGGGCCCAATTCATTTCTGTGCTGTTGTGGAGCGCAGAGCAAAGATGGAAAAAAAGGCAATCTTCATCTTCCCTCCCCCATCCAAAAGCTCTTCAGGAACTTTTTCCTCTTGGTTGCCTGAGTGGAATTCCTATTAGTTTAAATGAAAAGTAAATAGGTGCATTGAGAATGGATATAAGCCTTGACTCAAAAAAGTGGGGCTTCAATTTGTGCTTCTGAAAAAGCAAAACCTCTTCTGAAACCCGTGTTTGAAACCTTATGTTCTACATTTTTTTTATGAAAACGTGGCAGGATCAAACCTAGAAGCATTGACATAAATATGGAAAGATGCGGTTTAGAGCTGATACGTCACTTGCGTAAGACTTACATATCTTAATTGCCCATGAATCCCAATTTTTAATCATCCATATAACTCTGTAAAAACAGTGAGTCTCCTGATGCATATTAGGAGCAAAATATGAAAGCTGAATTAAGCAGCAGGGATTCCTTTCTACTTCCCCTACCCCTTTACTTGGAATTCAAACAAATCACAGACACTTCTGTAAAGCAAAATCTATAATATTGACAGCTTCTCTGTATTATGCATGCTTAGAATTTTATTGATTTATGTAAAGCAAGCAGGACAAATAATAGTTGAGGTTTACTTGCAGATCCTATATAAAAAGTTACAGTTATATATTTCTGTAAGAAACTTCCTTACAAAGTGTTACTGTTATGAAAATTTCTTGAAAACACAATGTCCAATAATCATGTTTTGATTCTTATCCAAGATATTAACCTCCAGTAAGTTAGGCCAGAGTTTGTACTTCGGAGAATACACAAGAGTAAAAAGGCAATAACTAGTATTCCATTTTTTTACAAATTGAAAATGATGATTAGAAGATCAAATAGCCCCTTCCAGACAGCAGATAAACATTATGCTTTGTGAAAATCCCTTAAAGAAGGTTGGGTTTGAGCACAAAATCCTCTTCAGTTTGTAACATACTCCAATAATAAAATTCAGCATAGAAATGAAAACTGGAAAAATTGCAGTGACCTTTATGTGTACTTGCTAAGTTCATCTAAACACGGACTTCAGCTTCTGTTTGTATACATTGTGAATGGGTTCCCTTCTGTTACACTGCATTGTGCAGCATGCTCTGTTTGCCAAATATTGCTTCCACGTGCATTCTTGGTGAATAAGCATGCAGAATGAGCAGATGTAGAGCAAGAACTGAACGTGGCCATCATAAACCTAACACTAAGGAGTACATGATGCTACAAACAAGATCCTCCTCTTGTAGGGTCGATCAGCATCAGCTCAAGAGACACCTCTGTAGTTAAATCAGAAAAGAAAAATGCTAAGTTGAAATGATTTAATAAATATTTTTGACAGATAAGGGAATTTTTCAAGTAAACAATTTGTATGTTTTGATAAATTCAAATAAATTACATAATAAATGGTTGCAAATAATTGAAGGTGTTCCCTTAGATAGGTGAAAGCAGAACTTTACTATCCTTTTATCCCCCTTTTTTTTTTGTCTGCTATAGTCACTGAATACTTTAATATAGCACTGTGATGATTTTGTAGACCTTCATAATGTTTTTGTGTCAGGCATTTAAGTCTATGTTTTCAAAGAATGCTCTTTGGTGATGAAGGGCTTCTCCTTGATAGGTAGTAGAGCAACATCAGTGCTGATCTAGGTCCATGTGTTAGCCTCTGCAGCATCTGTGCTGTCTATCCTTTAGGCTGTGGATAAATCTGGACTGAGACTTCTTTCTAGGGAGCTTGTGGCACCATAATTCCTTCCTTCTTCCATTTTTTGTTCCACATCCTTGCCTCCTGCTCTACCCCCTTTCAGCCTCCCTCTTTCTCCCTGCTCCATAGCACTCTGCACCTGCTGCTCTGTTTTTCTCACTCCAATGTACAGCTCTCTGCCAGCCTGCTGACACCACCGCATCATCCTGCCACTTCCACTGCAGGGGCAAGGATGGTGGGAGTGAAGCCGAGGTGTTTCTTGTTGTACGGAGACATATATGGAAGAGCAGCAGGGTGAGGAGGAGGAATAGCACTCTGCAGGGACACACTGGATACAGGGGAGCACCCTCCAGCCTGGCGATGGGCAGCGGAAGAGATGAGCAACTAAAGGAGGGGGTCAACACTGCTACAAAAATAAACTAAGGGTGTTTTGTAGGGTATATGCCATGTGGGGAGGGCAACTAAAGGGCATATGAATATAGGCCATCTGAAGGTAATTGAAAATCCCACCGGGCCTGCGTTGGAGAGGAGCCCGCTGCTGTGCATCGTGCCGTGGTGGAGCCGCTCGGGCAGACCCTTCACAGCACGCTCCGCCACCCCAGCCCTGCAGCGTGCTGTGTCTTGCCTTGCACACAATGAGCCCCCCAAGGGCTGTTCTCTGCTGTGCTCGTTAGCTGAATACGCCAAGGCTGATATGACTGAACGTTAATCAACACTACTTTGCTCACCTAACATAAAATTTCCCTCCTATTGTTGCCCTTCTTTTTGTGATGTAAATAATATCAGACAGCTCCAGCTATTCCAACTGCCTGCTGGGTAGCAAGCTGCGAGGGGGCCAGCCCAGGGCTTCCTGGGTTTCTTCTGATGTGACAGCTGTTCCTTGGCAGGGCTGAGGCACACAGAGAGGCCCAGGACAAAGAGGACCATGCAGCAGCTCAGGAAGCCCACCACATGCTGTCAGCTCCTTAGCGGGAGTAGCGCCTTGTAGGTCTTCTACTGCCACGCGGTCCCATGGCAGACCCTTTGCGAGCAGAAAGCCCAGGGCAGGGGGGCGGCCTGGTGGGTGGTTTCATGTGGGCACAGAGGAAACTGGTGACATGGCTGCCCAGCCCCAAAGGGGCTTGCTCGCTTGCTCCCTTTCTCCCATGCTTTCTTAACATCAGCAACACAGAGGCTGGAATTTTCTGGGGTAGAGGAGAAACAATGGGATAATGACATGCTGGGGACACAGAGAACACTGAAAATTGTTGTAGCTGAAAGCAGAATTTTTGTTTAAAACTGACTTTGGTTAAGCCATCAGGTTTGGGGGTTTGTTAAGACAAGCAACCTTTTCCAGTAGCCTTAATCTGGTCAGTTTGAGCCCTTCCAATGCTGCTGAGCTCTCTAAATGAAACGGAGGAGCAAATGATATATTCCTCGCTTCACCAGTCAGGGTCTTCTAGAAACCCAGTTTGCCCCAGTCTGCAATCTGCACGAGCCCTTTTGGCGACACTCTTCAGTTAGGGAAAGTTCGACAAGTTAAATTCCTGCCAAGCCCAAGCCAACACACCAGAGAGCATCCCCATCCGCTGTTAATTCAACGCCACGAAACACGTTTCAGTTTCCAGGGCCCTTCACACGGGGCAGGCTCCAGCCGGGATCACGACAGCTGCAGGTTTCGCTGGACCTCGGCGACATCTCCGGCTCTGCCCGGGCTCAGACATGCCCACCGACGCCGGTCCTTATCGGCT
>NW_009648250.1:1621414-1622352 GCF_000708025.1 Charadrius vociferus | reverse complement strand
GGAGGTCGCGGCGCAGCCGCTCCATCGGCTCCCTCCCGCCGAAATCGGTGAAAACCGGCCTGGTTCTATAGGGGTGCCAGTAGGTGTGATGAATGCCTGAGGAGCACTTTTTCGACTTGCAAGTTCTCATAAATGAGAAGTGAATTGCTAAGCTATGAACGCTCGTCGGGAAAACCCTGCTTCATAAAGTGCACAGCGAAACGGGTATCTTCTAAATCCAGCTTTACTTTGGCAATATTATGCACATAGTAAGTCAGGAGCTGCTTTCTTTTAGAGCATGCATAAAGTGCACCGTGTCGCTCTCCAGCAGCAGCTTCTGACTGGAACCAGCTCAGCCACTGAGTGCAGCAGTTAGTGTAACTTGGTGCCTCTCCAGGAGTCTTAAAGCTGCTCCTGGTTCTCTCTGCATTTTTAACCCCCTCCATTGTCTTACCAAATGATGTTTGACACTTTAATCGGTTATTCCTTAGTTAAGTGAGGCAGATCTAAAAGGCAGCCAATCAGATTAATTTAGCTGCATTTCCAGAAGGCTTTATTAAAGTCCTTCTTGATGTAAAAACATTCAGAAAATTCTCATATTGAGAAGTAGAGAATACTGCCATATTTTAAAAAACAGAGGCAGACTTCTAGCTTGTTTGGGGCAGTGGCCAGTGAAAGACCTCACTCTCAAGATGTGGAATTTTTACCTTCTTACAGTCACTCAGAAATCATTGCAGAGGGAGTAAGGTTTCACTCCAGGTGCCTAAGCCATCATTAATTATCTTGAAAAGCGCTGAACAGTGGTAGAGCAGTGTTTACATTTATGGTTAACTGTGAATGGAGAAGAATGTTGGAGAGTCTCAAGAAGCTTGTGTGACATGGCAGCAGAATTAAGGGAAATATTTTTTTTTTTTTTTTTTTTTTTTTTAGCCCCCTCCTCTGTTTTGCCCCTATTTTTA
>NW_009648250.1:1602395-1621326 GCF_000708025.1 Charadrius vociferus | reverse complement strand
TTTTTTTTTTTTTTTTTTATTTTGAGCTCCATCCTCTGCTGTGCCACTAATTTCATTCCTCCATGCCTCCTCCTCTTAGGGCTTCCCATCACGTCTTCTAGCTCCCATCTAAAGAGCCAGCCTTGATGTTTTTGCCACTGTCTCAAGGTGTAGGTGATCCCTTGTTAGCATTTTCATTGGAGGGTAACCAGCTCCCTCATCAAAACCACAGAAAGGAGGCGGGGGAGGGAATTCCTGGTCCCTCTCACAATTGGGCTTGGTTTAGCCCAGTGCGTACTCACACACGGGCTAGTGCTCCGAGGCATGCCTGAGTCCTCACTATCACTGCACAGATTGAAACCAGCTGCTTGTGCCTTTCAGGTTCGGCAGTCCTTTTTTATCCATGGGTTTTCCAGTCTGCCTTTCCAGGGAGAGGAACAAAAAGATTAGATTCTTCTAAAAGTGAAATCTGAAATCCTTGTGGGTCTTTTTTTCTTGTTCCTTCCAAACAAGTAATTGTCTGTGTAAGGTCTAAGAGCTGTCTCTCTCTGCCAACTCTACTAAGAATGTGAAATGAGTTTTCATAACCCCATTGCTCTTCTGCTAGCCACTTTTGCTGGCATGTGTGTAATTTATGTGAAAGGAAAGATCTGGTCACGTACTGTGTGTATATGCTGGTCAGTGAAGATATCCCGAGAGAGGGTTCAATAACGTGGCTGCTGAAGGATCCGGTTGAGGCAACATGCTTTATGGAACGCAACTGCCAAATCAATTTGAGTATTCATTTAAATATGCAAATTTTAAAAGCTTCAATAAATGTTTTCTGTAAGGTTAGGCAGACATTTGCCAGTACTTAGTCATTACTTTTATAATATTTCTCCATATTTTTAAGTGTTTGGCTATAGCAGAGATTAATTAGTCTCACAGGAATGGATATAAAATCAGCCAATAGACCTAGAAGAGCTGGACAAAATGTATGGCCATATTTTGTGCTGTCAAAGACTTAAGTACTGTTGTGCGGTGCCCCGGCTGAGAAGACACAGCTGTGTTTTATGAATGATTATTACTTGTAAAATGCCATTGTACAGAGCAGTGAGTTGCATTTCAGTCTCTTGCTTTGGCAATGGCTTTGCTCTCTGTGCATTAAACATGATAAAACATCCAGCCTTTTGCCTCTGCTCTCTGGGTCACTGGGGAGAGCAGTGGTTGTCCTGGGATGCTGTAAATCTGAACCGATGAAAGAAAAGTCTTTTGACTAGGTCCATCTCAGAGATGTGTTTCTTAGTTGTTTGCAACAGTATTACAAGTACCTGCAGATCAAAGGCCTGATTCTTTTTGTATCGTGTCCTGAAAACTCTCAGTAGAGTTACAGGGTCTTTGGACCTAATACAAGCGTAGACTTAAGCGATGATCTGTATTTCAATGGTTTCATGAGATGAAGGGAAAAATCTCTTAATTTTTCATTTTTGGAAATGAGTTTAGTGTCCACGTGAACAGATGCTCCAGAATGAGCAACAGAAGCAGCACAAATCCAGGCTCTTATATAAGGGAGCAGGGTTTCCCACATGGCAGTGGGTAGGTCTGGTTGCCCACTGAGCAGTCTTCAGCCTCCTCCTGCTTGTAGCATATGGAAACACTGGATCGGTAGGATGGCCCTTAGTCAATGACGACAACTTTGAGGTCGTGCTGGGTAGAAAAGACTCATCTGCAAAAATCCACTGGTTTTTGGCCTGGGAAAGTAAACTTAGTGGTACAACCGTGGGCTGGAATCAAGGTATGGTGCAATGTGCCGTCATGTGCCTTTGCTGTCTGCCTGGTGTTCAGGCTCTTCTCCGGTGGCAGGTCTACAGTATTGTGCTGGTGTGAGAGGAAAATATGGCCCAGCTATCACAGGCCTATAGAGTGGCAGTGGTATACAATGGCTAAATATGCCCTTATATTTAAATAACGCTTGTGCATGGTCATTCATCAGACTATTGGAAGGGTGTAATACATATACTGCTTTAATAGCAGTGGGTTGAAATAGGAGATTATCAAGAAACCTAATGGAACAGTTTACTGCGTTTGGAGACATCATGGATTTAGGAACATTGAAGAAAACCCCAGTTCGGTGTTTCAGTGCTGTAAGGCAGGTAGCTGACATCTGTACAAGTATAACATTAGATTCTTTGCTGATGCATTGTGCAAAACGGCTTTCACTATGCCTTCAGGGTTGGGTTTTTTTTTGTTTTTTTTTTTTTGTTTTTTTTGGTCAGGCCTCCCAGGTTTTTTGTGCCAGAAGGGAAAGATGAGTCTTATTTATATAATATATTTTCTGAGAAGTCAGTGAAGTGAGAAGGAGGTTACGAATATCATATTGCTTACCTGGCTTTTTAGCATTTTAATTGGTGCCCTGCAAATGCCATCAAAATGGTTCTTAGGATAAGTACACTAGAAATCTGTCTGAAAATTTTGATGCTGGATCCTCAGTCTAATTGAAATGTGAACACAAAAATCTGAATTTATGAAAGCAGAAATATGTTAAAAAGCTTTCTGTTGAGGTGCATCCTCAGAAAAGAAGAGTTTTGGAGACCTACCTAAAAATACTTGAGTACCTCAATTTGAAGACTAGGTATTTTCTACGTTGGTATCTTATCAATAATTCCTTTTAAGAAAAAGTTGCTAAAAGATTACCAGTTGCAACAAAATCTATATATTTTGATTGAGTCATAGAATAGTTTTGTTTGGAAGGGACCTTTGCTGATGATCTAGTCCAACCCCTCTGCTGTGGGCAGGGACACCTTTCACTAGATAAGGTTGCTTAAGATGTCCCTGCCAGTGCCAGGGGGGTTGGACTAGATGATCTTTAAAGATGATCTTCATATTGTTAATTTTTCTTTTCATATTATTTAATTTGGGTAGGACAACTTAGATTCATTTTAAAGTATCCGTATGGAAATAGCAAGGATTCTACAATCTCCAGTGGGTGGCTTCAAACTACATCCTTCTTTGCTCATTATTGTATTTAAATTGCTGTTGAAATTGCTTATTTTTCAGTTTTTGATCTTCTTCCCTATTCCAACAAGAGAGTGGTAACAAACTTCTTGCAACAAGCACTTGGTGATCCTATGCTGAATGATGTGTACTTGCTCTCAACATTCAAACTGCAGCCGAAGAGCACAGCCACCATATTTGGCCTGTATTTGTCAGCTGACAACAGCAAGTATTTTGAATTTACAGTAATGGGACGGATGAATAAAGGTGAGTCGTTTAGAGTATGTGGGGGGAAACTAGTGTTGGACTCATAGTTATTGGTGTGTCACAGATGGACGTTTGAAACTGTGTGGTTAACCTTTGTGCTTGAGTCATTCCTGTTGCCTGCTATCACCACTTAGGAGCCCCCCTCACAAGACAAAAATATTGGTAACATCCCCTCTCATTCCCCTTCTCTTTCCTTCCTCTCTCTGGATGCTACTGTCTCCTGGCCAGGAGAAGCTGACCTGACAGTCAGCTGGTATCTCCACTCCGAGCAATGCTGAAAAAGGAGGGGAAAAAAAAAAAAAAAAAGGAGCATGGAGAAAGGAGTCAATTTATTTTTCTCTTTTTTTGTTCTCTCTTTTTTTTCTTTTTACCCTTGGGACAATCACTGGTTCTTATTACTCAGGAATGTGAGGGACACACGCACATGCTGCCTCATGCATATGAAAGGCAGGTTCTTGTTCTGCTGACCCCGGAGGTTAGATGTGACTATGCAAGACAAACATTCCTGGCACTTACAGGATCTTTTGGGTCAATTGAAGTGTTTGTTCTCAGTTTATTGAAATTAGTTAATTGGGAGTCACAGTAGGAACTTCAGCAGATGTTTAGAAATGGAGAACTTTCATCTCTCTCTAGGCCAAATCTAGGATATATCGCAATTTTAAGGTTCAGCAAAAAAATTATTGAATGATGTAAATTATTGTTACTCTATTGACTTCACCAGTGCTATGATAACTTGCTGCTGCAAATGATGTAATCGGGCAGCTGAGTCCAATATATTGACAAACTCTTCTGAGAAATACCAGTTTACACATAGGAAAATTATTCTATGTGCTGAAGAAAAGCACGCCGTTTGCTTGAGAAATGTAGGGGAATGAGTTAGTTAAAACATTGATAGTCTTATCAGGTCTGCCAAAATCCTTCTGAGGTTGGGGAATAAGAATTTTTGTGCCGTGTGTGTTGGGGGTGGGTAAGATGTGGTCACACAGACTTATCAGTAAGTGTCATACAGTTCCTAACACTGACTTACCTAATTGCTAAATAAAAGATACATCACACATATTCCATCTCTCACATGCACACAATTATGTGTGTAAATGTTATACACGCATATATATAGGAATGCATATGTATACACACAAATATATCTATATACATACAATTTTGAACACATCAGACTTTTCTTGGTTTTTCAAGAATACCTGCATGCCTGGTGGTTCCTGATACACTTCAACTAACAGGCTTAAGAGGCTTTCTGGTGAAAGGTTACATGGCTGCTTTTGTTTTTGTCCTCAGTATGTTAGCGTTGTATTTTAGAAGTATCTGTGACAGGACGGTGGAATGTAGATAGGCATCATGAAGAACCTTGTCCTGTCAGTGACCAGTGTTGAGTAGATGGGGGACATCTCTAATCTACCTGTTGTAAAGGACTGATTGAACAGAGGGAGGATTTTTGCAGCACGGCTCTTCCATGGAGATCTCTTTGCCTTCTTGTTCAAGTGCACCTTGTTGAAGGCATATGGCAGAGTGCGAGTAGTAGGCAGTGTTTTCACATGTGATTTCCCTGGAAGTGTCAAGTGTCCCATATGGCTACTTCATACAGTAAGTTAAACTGCATCCAGGAGATCGTCACGTGAGCTGAAAGTATAGAGTGTGGGGGCTGTCTGTGATCGTCTCAAGACTGGAGATCATCACTTAAGTGGTGAGCCAACATTGGCATCTTAGCAAAAGTTTTGGAAGGGTGCATATGTGCATAGTGCTTCCTCTGCGTGGTATTTCCACTTGTGCACCCAAATCTGATCTAAGCAGCCTACAGCAGGCCTTAGTTGTCCTTTAAAGTGCCACCTTTGAGAGCCGTGTTCCAAATGATTTGCTCATGTTCTGGTTCTGTTGTGGTATTCCTGATAGTAAAATGTTCATAATGCCTAAATGTTTTTAAAGCACAGATCTGAATTACTGGGCACCTGCTTAACTTGTTCTGGTTAGACCAATGTACTTTTCAGAGGCAAATAGCATCCATGGGTTTCTTACCCTTTTGAACTATTCCTTTATGGAACAAACAGCAGTAAGTGCATAGAAGTGATGTAACTTCATAATTCTGGGAAGCAGTTCCTGTTTACTGGCAGGATTAGTAGTTTCATTGAAAATCTGTTTCTTAAACAGTACAGGTGAGCAGCTTACTCTCATGAATGTCAGTGCAGAATATCCTAGCAGCAAGCACGTAATGCAGGGGCTTGGATGAGTTAAATCTTATGGAGGCAAAGGCTGTGGTCCAGCAAAGTCTCCCTTCAAAAGCCTACTCTAGTTTACCAGATGGATATTTGGCTTTGGCTGAGGAAGGAATACTTGATCCTGCTTCCAAGCCAGACTGCTCCTTGTCCTAAAACTATTCTGGCAAGGTCCATTCTGGGCCCTGCCACCATCTCCTCTTTCTCTAGCTTACTGCTGCATTTGGTCACTCTGAATGCAGGGCCCAGATCCAAGGAACTTGCTTTCATATAACCAGGCGTGCATAATATTCACAGAAGTAAAATGCCTGCAACATACTCTGTCTTGCCAGAGCTCTGAGTTTGCCAAGAAACGCTACCTTTTAGCAAGTTGCTGGTGACCTCATGCACCTTTGTGGAAATCTCAGCTCTGGCAGTGTTTTGACATAGACAGCAGTGAAAACATTCCTGATATTGATCACAGCTGCTGAGACTTTAGCACTTGTGTGGACTTTAAAGATGGAGACATACCCTGCCCTGTTCATGCTGCTGTAAATCTGGATTCTTTTAATCATGAGACTGAGCAAATAGAAAAATAGTAGGGAACATGTACCCGGTAACTGAGAAGGTCAATGACAAACAGGTGTCGCAGCATCAAAGAGGGTACGCTAGTAGTGGGGAGATGGGAAGATAATTTGTTAAATTAATAGAAATGGGATGAGTTCCGTAGGTGTTATTATCTCTCCCCTCCACTATATACACAATCTTTAGTTGACCTCATGCTAATGTAGGTGTTTCTTCAGTGAACTTCACGCAGATGTTTAGGTGCCCAGCATCTGTGCAGCTTGACTCCTCAGTGCACATAACTGTTATCATGAGGAAATAAGGGACACGCAGGCTGGTGATCAGCTGGATCTTTGAAACAAGGTCTATCTAACATTGTAGAATAGTTATATGCTGTCTAGATGCACTTAGCTCATTGCTCCTGCAGATATGCGTTCAGAGAGCCAGGGAGAGATTTTGTGGGGACAACTAGCTAGCTGATCTAAGAGATTTAGCTTGCAGATCCTAGCTTACAGATCCAATTTCCTTAGGAAAGAGACATTTTTTCAGTATTACACGACATGTAAGAGTTTTGTTTGTCTGCTGTTCTGTGTTTTTGATGGTGCATTTTACTTCATAATTCACACAACAAATTCTCATTTTATCAAGTAGGTCATTCACTAATGCCTTAAAGAGTTGAGAGGGGGCTTAGTCATCTTAGGGGTGGAGTATGTCTTTTCTGCATTATGCTTTGTTTTTACTTACTATTTGTTACAGAGAAATGCAGGTCATTGTCTTGGGATCATGCTTCCTTTGGTTTCTTTAATAATGCATTTGGATACACTGTCAGATGGCTTCACTCAATGCAATATGCATCACTGAAACTGTTTTCTTTTTTTTCATTTGTACATTTCTGCTACAGAGTATTTCTAGGGCTGTCAGATATGTACTTGCCAAAGTGCTGGCTGCAGGCTGTCAGCCTCACTCTTTACCTTTACCACTTGTATTTTAGCACGTTATGCCCTGTAAGGTCCGAACAAAGCAGTGGAAAACACTCTGCAGGCAGCAATGCTTTACAAATTGGGAGTCACCGAAGAGTCCTGGTAATCCTGCTCTGAGAGTCAATGTCCCATTTATTATTACCATATATATCTCTGCATATGGGATGCATTTACAAAAGCTGACGTGTGGAAAAATACCACAGCAATTGCAGATTTCCACAGGATCTTCCTCAATCAGCCTTGGGTTATCTGCTGCCCCCTGATAGTCCTTCTGTCTATTTTGTGCTAGTGGTGCTGCGCTATCTGAAGAGCGATGGGAGGATGAATTCAGTGATCTTTAGCAACATCCAGCTGGCTGACGGGAAACCCCACGCTGTCATCTTGTGGCTGAGTGGGCTGCAGCAGGGGTCGAGCACAATAGAGCTGTATCTGGACTGCCTGCAAGTAGGGGCCATTCAGGACCTGCCCAAAGCATTTTCAGCGCTCTCTGAGAGGTCGGCAGCCGTAGAGTTACGCACTTTCCAGGAGAAGCCACAGGTAAGCAGGAAAACTGGGAGCAGGCTGAGCACTTAGAGGGATCACCAGGGGTCTTCTGGATCTCTGACTGAATCCAGACCTCAGCCCTCGCAGCAGCCGAGCTCTGTACAATGGTGCTTTGGTAATACTTGAGTATTAACTTGTGAAATAAATGTAAATAGAAGTTCCCTATGGAACAGGTGAAATCTTAGCTTCACTGAACCCAGTAATAGTTATGCTATTTGTTCTAAACACAGTTTTTATGTTAGTGTAAAAAAAAAAAAAAATTAATTGCTGCCTCCCTCACTTCAGTCCAGTTGTTTCTTGGGGACTGGACTTCTTGCAAGGACTTAGCTGATGCAGTAAGGGCAGCTCTTCGTCAGCTTCTTACAGCTCTCTGGTATGAGCAACCCTTGACTGTGTATGTGGCTTTCCTCTTCATGATAAGCCACATGGACTAAAAAGACAAAAGAAGGGGGGACTTGCATGGTGTGAGAGTCAAACCCACATCTGTTTGACTACAGTAGCTTTTCTTCCTCTGCCAACCAGGGGTTGACAGGTCAGCAGTCCAAGGCAAACAGTATCTTCCACAAGCATCTTCCATCATCATTAATACAAAATATGCAATAGAAGGAACAAAGGCCTTCTGCCCTCAAGGTTGCCCCCTTGCTTTGTTTCACTGCAGGCTTGAAAATGAGCCTGTTAATATGGAGAATCACTAAGGTGCCCACATTCCTGACATGAACGTAAACCTGTTTGGGGGAGGGGAAAAGCTGCTTTGGATTCAGTTCAACACAGCAAAAAAATCACTTATATGCCACAGATATAAAAATATGTGAACTTCCTGGTATGTGAGATCATATGAATTGGAATAGTAAAAAAAAGTTCAAAATAAAACCACAGCTATGTGAAAATCTGCAAGGCAAAGATTAGGGATTTTATTACAGTTCAGATGGTCATGGGTGGTCCTAAAGGAGATGGTGTAGGAGCCCTGCATACTTAGGAAATGGACAACCTCTCTAAAAAATTAATTTACTTTGTCTGTTATTTCACATTTTTAGCATTGTTGTACCTGAACTCTGAGCTCTTTTTCTTCCCCCTTTCCCCCCTTTCCCCCCCTTTCCCCCCCAGGATACGCTAGATGAGCTGAAGCTGGTAACTGGAGGAACACTTGCCCAAGTGGGGAACCTGCAGGATTGTTTTCTTCAACAAATTGAGCCTGTTCCTCAGTACACTGGTAAGGCCTGCAACAAGGAGTTAAAATTGTTCCTTAGGATACCAGTGCAAAGAAGCTAATGTGATGAATATTAAAAATGTGGAGAAGCTCTGTAGACAAGTAATAACAATTGTTTGACTGAATTACAGCCATGGTAATTTCCTGTAAATATTTTAGAAATAGCTCCGTTTGGAGAGAAAACAGTCGCTCCTGCTGGTGATAAAGCAGTGAGTTGTCCTAGAGAAGGAGGAATCTATGATTATTAAAAGAGGCTTTTTATCCTAATTTGGAAGACAAACTTTTATCATCGTGATCTGTTTGTGTAGACTTAATAATATAGTAATCAAATTGCAGACTGGAAATATTCCTAGATGTGATACACTGCTACCAGCTTTATGAACATAGGTAGATGTACACAGTACCAAGACCTATCATTGTACTTATCCACATTCATCTTTTGTTGATCACTGGAGTGTCCTGGAGCAGGTAGGGACAAGGCACAAAGAAGGACACGGGAGGCTGCAAAGCGTGTTGGTGCTACGGCTACAGAGGCTGCGGGTCTGCGTGGGAAAAGCCATTGCAAGGCAGCCACTAGTCCTGCTGCAAGTTAGCCAAGGCTTTTGTCACCTGATGGACTGGAAATCTGCTCCAAAACCAATTCCTTTCCTGTCCATGCTGACCATTGTGGAGACTGAGCTGGGAACAGGGAGGAAAGGAAGGAGCTGGGGCTACTGGGATTCCTGCAGGTCCCCAGGGGTTGGGTGCAATCCCCTGTGGTGGGCGAGCGTGCTCTCTAACCTATCGGCACGGCAAACCTGGGCTAGACTGCCCCATCTGTACCCCTTCTTAGTTGCTGTTTGCCTTTCTGCATAAAAAATACATAATTTTATCATCAAAGGTATTTCTTTTTCCCTAAATCAACAGGCATTTCTATATACAAGAGAGAGGTAATTCAGTGTTTCCTCCTGGAAAAACAGCTCTGTGAGCAAGGTTCCCAGATTGCAGACTTGCATCTTTCTGATTTGTAACATTTTGCTCATTAATCAATAATATAAATTGTAGTAATACAGAGAGGTATTTTCTCTCCATGTCTGCCTCTGCCTGGCTGAGCCTCCCAAATTCAGTTGCTTATAACCTTCAGGTGGAATTAGTATCATATTACTAATAAAAAACAACTCACATGAACTTATTCAAAGTCTACATAGTCAAATCCACCAAAGGAAAAGGTGCAAATGTTCCAACAGCAATATTAACTCAGCTGCCTTGCACTTCGTATATGCTTCACAATGGCCTTTTAGAGGAGCAATATATCAGATAACCACAATTTTGTGTTTAGCCAGAAAAAGCTGGAACGCAAATGCTTTGCTGTGTAGGGGTGTGAGACCAATATATCTTGGTAAAAGCATGTGCTTACATATTACAGATTGGAAAATCCTTGGGAGAGCTTTGGGCCTCAATAACTGTACATGGCTTTGACTGCGTGCCTGGTCATTGCTCACTGCTGTGACAGCAGCATTGCCTCTGTATTCAGTCTGTGAGGCTGAGACACCTAAGCAGTGTAGATGAGAATATGATGATCAGACGTGGGTTAAACATGTGTATTTGGATGTTCTTGTACGGGCAGGAAAATACAGTGCAAGATGCACTGGGTTTGGTACATGGGATTAGTCTGTTGCACGTAATCATCACCACATAATCATTCAGGTCAGAAGAGATCTTTGGGGGTCATCTGGTTCATGTAGGGTACATGAACCTGACATAGTGTTTAAAAAAAAAACAAACAAACCCAAAACAAATGAACAAAAAAAAGCTATGTTGCACCAGGTCAAAGGTTCTTTTAGCCTAGCTACTGTTATAGATAGTATGCCAATATAGACCCAAGGGCAAGAGTGTAAGAGAGTGGAGTTATGGTTTGGGTTTCCCTGAATACTTTCCTGTTCTAGAGCAGTTCATGGCATACAGAACTCTTGACTCAGAGGTGGAGTTTTCATGTTTTGTACTTAATATATATTTCCTTCCATGAATCTGTCCAGGCAGTTTTCAATGCATGATCAAGAATGTCTACTGGCAAGGAATCCATCATATGTCTGAGGAGATATTTTCTTCTGTTTACTTTGAACCTGCTTCTTCGTAATTCCGTGTGCAACTTGTATATGCAGCTTTCTTGGTGGAGGATTATAGGCTAACAGGAAACTCTTCTATTGTCACTCCTCACCCATACTTTAATCATGGCTGGATCTCTGGCCAAGTAATCACAATCTCTTTGAATGACACTTCAGGACTCTGACTTTGCTGGATGGGCACAAGTGGGGTGCTTAGGCCGGTATTGCTCACAAGAGAGCTAGAAGAAGTATCTATGAGGCATTTCATGGCGGCCTGCTGTTACACAAGCTAGTGTTTTTGCGTAGCCCTGCCTGGGCCAATAAGCTGTGCCATGAAGCTGGTTGTCTGCTCTAAATCTAAGGCCCTGTACTGGAATGTGTTCCCCGAGAAGCTGTGGATGCCCCATCATTGGACGTGTTAAAAGTCAGGTTGGATGGGGCTTTGAGCAACCTGTCCTCGTGAAAGATATCCCTGCCATGGGGCAAGGGGCTTGGACTAGATGATCTTGGAAGGTCTCTTCCAACCCAAATCCATGCTATTATTCTATACTGCAAGGTCCTGGGAAGAGAAAGACATGGTAGCTCCCTGACAGGATCTAAGGCTTACAGAGAATAAGCATGTCAAGGGACTTCACTTCCCTGTCGGACAGTAATTCTTCAGATCTGTCTCTGAATTTAATTATTGCTGTGAAAGCCATTCTGTTACACAGGTTGTTACTGACTCAGAGTGTAGGGCTAGGCAATAGCTGAACTGGGGCATTGCCTTAGTAGGTGGGGTATAGATGAGACAGACTGCATGGTAGGACCAGATAACTGTATAGCTTCAGGCTGTACCTTTTGCTTACCCTGCTTACTCCTGGGAAAAGCCATCCCACAATATACTGTTGACCAACAGCTCCCTGAAAGGGCTTTCTGGGTTCTTACCAGGGGTCACCAGTGATTCTGCTGCAGATGGGGCCTACCATCGGACTTGGCTTTAAATGGAAGAGGAAAAAAAAAAAAAGCAACTATGGGAAGTCATCTATTTATGCTCTGCTGTCTAAATTTGCAAACAGGACATGTAGTTCATGGCAGTTTAAACTGTTTATTCCACCTTAAAGTTTCACAGTCTGCAAAACTTAACTGTACAGAGTAGATCTGGTTTTGATTTAGATGCCAGCCAACAAACAGCATCTGAAATCTTAAGATTTTTTTGCAGATCTCAATCAATAATGCCTAAACCATTCTTTGTTAAAAAAAAAAAAAAAAAAAAAAACCCAAGCAAAACAAGAACAGACACCAGCATCTGTCCCAACAGCCTGCATGCCAAGTTCCACTATGGGATTCTGAAATACCCGTGATACTAAGTCCTGTTGCCTTTCTCACAAATGAAAATAAGACAAGGTTGGGACTAGAACAGAGGCAGCTTCTGGAACAGGTTCCCACATCTTTAAACTTGTTCAGTGTTTTGATAAGAAATATCTGAAATGAAGAAAACGTAGTATATGAGGAGTTGGATGACTCCCACTAGAATGTTTGGAAACAGTTAGACATGCTTTGAAGTACAAAACAATGAGGTAAACATTAAGGAAAGCATTTTTCATATAAGCTCTCAATACTTGCAAAAGTAGCACATGAATAAACCTCCCTGAAGCCATTGGGCATAATATCCAAATAGCATGCTTGCTTGGAAGGTAAAAGAGCATATATTTGTGAAATTTGTTTTGATATACAGACTTAGAGAAGTAAACAAATAGCTGCTGGAGAGAGCTGCAAACTCAGAAGTGAGCTGCAAACAGAAACCACTGCAAACTACTGTGTAAAACATGGTCTCTGCTTCTCTGTCACTGGGTCAAAACTAATGTTTCATTTAATGCATAAGAGCCTCATGTGAGGATCTTGGGTTGGTTCTGGTCCTTCCCTATGGCTCATCAGAGATGTAACTTTTGGTCTTGTCTTAGAGGTCTTTTAATTTGTTACTTGGTATTGAGAACTGGCTTTAGGTGTGAGTTCATAGCATGTTGTGTAGATGTTTAGTGAGTCCATACAAACTGCATCCCCCAGAAGCAAATGCAGCCATGAAATTTGTGTGCAATGGGATAAGCTGCCTTTTGGAAGAAAAGCCAAATGACTGTTGCACATATTAAAAGCACTGTTTGGGTCAGAGCAAGCAATCTTGGTGCGTGGTTGGAGTTGAATGGTGGCCTTGCTCAGAAAGCTGGGTAACTTCACTCTCAAAAGCATGCAGGAATTCGTTGTGGTGACATGAAATAAACTTATGGATGGTGACTTCCCGTTGTAGGCACAGATACTTCATGTCCCTGCCTTACCCTCCTGTTCCAAATGGCTCATCACAAAAATCCAGTCTTAAAATCCTAAGGTTTCAGTTAGGGTTGCTGGTCTCGGGCATGGGGGGAACCAGTAACCCTGGCGGCATTAGTTGCCAGTGTTGTTAGGTCTTACTAGAAAGCCTTGACACTGAAATAATGATAGAAAAATCGCAGACTGCTTTCTTCTCTCTGCGGAGAGGTGTCTGCTTTGCCGGTTTCTCTGGTATACAGTAGAGTTCAGTCCAGAAAAGCCTTGAGTTCATGCAAATCTGTGTATAAAAATTGGAACTAGATACTGTGTTTGCTCTAACAATTCCTACAGGGCTTAAGTAACAGTAATGTCTGCCCTCATTGGCTCTTCACAGTGTTTCCATCTTGTATCTCCAAAATTATCACAGCAAACAAAGGAGACGTGTATTGTGCAGTCTTTTTCATTGTTGTTTCCCTGCAGGTGATTTTAATAGGCAGCTTATGGGTCAGATGATGCAGATGAACCAAATACTCGGGGATGTGAAAGACCTGCTCAGACAACAGGTACTGTATAAAGACTTCAATGTGAAGTATCCTGAGCTTGCCACTTTTGAGAGTCAGGGCAGAATTCACATAAGCAGTAAATTCCCATGTAGAGTTCATTGCCTCAGAGGCACGGCATGGTAGAGAAGAAATAACTGTATGGGTCCTGTTACCCTGTGCTCGCTATGCCTACAGGAGAGCTGGGGAAGGACTTTTTACTAGGGCATGTAGTGATAGGATGAAGGGGAATGGCTATAAACTGGAAGAGGGCAGGTTTAGATTAAACACTAGGAAGAAAATTTTTACTGTGAGGGTTGTAAGGCACTGGAATAGGTTGCCCAGAGACGTTGTTGAGCCCCCATCCCTGGAGGTGTTCAAGGCCAGGCTGGACGTGGCCTTGAGCAACCTGGTCTAGTGGGAGGTGTCTCTGCCCATGGCAGGGGGTTGGAACTCGATGATCTTCAAGGTCCTTTCCAACCTAAACCATTCTATAGAGGATCATTAAGTGTGAGAGCTTAGGAGGACTTGCTTATTCGGATCCAGAAAATCTAGGGTCTTAAGTGGAGAGGATCTAGAGTAGCCACCCTAGCCCACTGTCGCAAAGGTAGTTTTATTGCCCAGAACTGAAATTGCATTTATTCCACCTGCTGGTGGGTGTCAGAACTGGAATTGCGGGTGGCACGTGCCTTTAGTTAAGCATGTTATTCTTAAAGTTCCTGTTGATGAAGTCTAAACTGAAGTACAACAACATCACTGTCCTTAATTTTATGGAGTACAAAGAGCATCTCATTTCAAGATAGGGTACCTATGTTGCATGGTTTGTGGGACATCTTGGGGAAAAATGATAATGGTTCTTCTGGCAGTCAGGTGCAAACTGGAGCTGTCTGTATCCAAATAATGTTTATTTTCTGTAACCTCAAGGTCAAAGAAACAACTTTTCTGAGAAATACCATAGCTGAGTGCCAAGCATGTGGTAAGTATTCCTGTTATTGCCTGTAAAAGGCAACTAGATGACATGTACGGTTGTTTTAAAACTAGTATTTATTGCATCAACTTTATGTGGTTTCTAAGTACTTTTTTAAAAATACTGTGTCCAAAGTTCTACATGTATTGGACACAAATTTAAAATAGATTGTCATTAGAGAAAAAGCTTTCAGTTTCCATAGACCTGACAATCACCTACTGGGGGATAAAATCCCACTAAACCAAGCAGTACCACTCACCCTGTACTGTCAGTTCTTGCTCTGCCACAAAGCTATGCCACGTGTTCCTGGGGAGGGAGACATTGCCTGCCAGATGTCTCATGAACAATCTTAGTAGAAGGATGAGGGAGGATTTGTGTTCTGCTCTAGCTGGTATGGTTAATCTAAGGAAGATCCTATGCAGTCCACCTGAAAGTCGTCTGATTCTGAGTGGGCAGACACTGGTTAACAGCAGGAAGACCCCAAAGGTGGTCTCCATCTGTTCACTAAATGGAAGAAATAAATGCTTTCCCAATTGTCACTGCATGGCCCTCCTACACAGCTGACAGTCAGGAAACACGTGCACTTAGTATAAAAAAAAAAAAACAACCTCCCTCAGCGGGTGGGCAAAAGGCCTTAAACGCATCAGGCCTTTTAGTTGATTTCTTCTCCCATTCTGTCAGCCTTGTCAACTCAAGTTGAGCTCCAGCCAGGTTAATCTTTTTGTGTAAGTGCCAAAGAAAAAGTCTTTAAATCCTGCATGCATCAGTACCTGCCAGGGTCTCAGAAAACCTCGCTTTTCCTCAGGGCGGGTCTCTGTGCACCTAAGCCAGTGTGCTCGCATGTCCTGCTGCATGTTGATGGGCCGCCAGTTGCTGCTTTTTTTTTCCTCTGGTTTGTAGACTGTCAGATATGCTCTTGTGAAACTGTGGCACTGTTTTTCTTATGAAGAGGTAGCGTTGCCACTTTAGCTGTAGAAATGCCTTGTACCATCCTACTTGAACGGGCTATGAAGATGATTAGGGGATTAGAATATTTCTCATATGAGGAAAGGCTGAGGGGCTTGGGTCTCTTAGTCTAGAGAAAAGAAGACTGAAGGGAGATCTTATTAACACTTAAAAATACTTAAAGGGAGGGTGCCAGGGGGATGGGAGCAGTCTTTTTTCAGTGGTGCCCAGTGATAGGACAAGGGGTAATGGGCACAAGCTTGAACATAGGAAGTTCCATCTTAACATGAGGAGGAACTTCTTTACTTTGAGGGTAGTGGAGCACGGGAACAGGCTGCCCAGAGAGATGGTGGAGTCTCCCACTCTGGAGACATTCAAAACCCGCCTGGACGCCGTCCTGTGCAACCTGCTGTAGGTGACCCTGCTCTGGCAGGGGGGTTGGACTAGATGATCTCCAGAGGTCCCTTCCAACCCTGACCATTCCGTGATTCTGAGAATGCTTTGGGCCATTTGAGGTCACTGGCTTTCAGAGCTCTCTTCCCCTGGCCAGCAGCAGACCTGTGCTGGGGCTAACCTAGCAGGAGGGATCCCATGTGTAGCCAGGAGAAGCACGTGGACCTGACAGACTAGCCTTAATTTCCCCTGTCTGGGGACACAGCAAGCTGCTGGGCCATTCCCAGCGTGAAGTCTCTTCAGCCACAGCGCATCTGGTAGCAGCGCAGTGCAAAAACACGAAGCCCCTGCTGCGCAGCGTCTTGGGGGATCTCTTCAGAGCGCTTGCCAGCTGAAAGCCATGATGGATGTTTCTTTCAACCGCTGAAACTGTTGTTCTTTCTGCATTAAAGGTCTGGGAACTGTGAATTTTCCGACCCAGCTTCCTAGGCGCAGTAAACCCAAATGCGAAGTTAATTCCTGCTTCAGGGGAGTGAGGTGCGTGGAGACAGCAGAGGGATTTCAGTGCGGCCCCTGCCCTGAAGGGCTCACGGGAAATGGAGTTACCTGCTCAGATATTGATGAGGTAAAATAGTGACTTTCACTGAATTAATAATAAAAATAAAAGGGGAAAAAAAACTGAAAAGCAACTGTTTCATGCATATCAGTGGGTTGCTGATACTTGCTGTCTTCAGCATTTCCTGACTGCTTGCAAACTGAATATTAATTCATTCTGATTTGATTTTACCTTCCTATTTTGCTGTTGCTGCAACTTTATGGAGATTATATGTGTGAAAACTTGAAATACCCTGGTGAGTTGAGAAGTCACTTAAAGGAGCTTAATGATTGGGGGGAGGGGGGAGAACAAAAGCAAAAACAAAAACAAAAAAAAAACAAAACAGCCAAAACAAGCTTTTCAGGTAGTTGTTTCTATTCCACAAGAAGATGCAGTAGCTTCTGTTATAGGCAGAACTGCAGAAGCACTTCTTGTCAATATGGGTTTTGTTTCTTTAAATTGTAGCGCCCCTGAACCAGCCTTGGAGACCAAACTCTTCTCTTGAACCCAAACTGGAGCCATGTTTTCGCCCTTACCTTTAAAGTCTATGAAAGAAAATAAACATTTATTGTTCCTTTTGCTTCTATATGGTTTTGGTGAAAGTTGGTAATGTTGACTTCAATCTACTATTTTTTTTCTTGTGCTATATGTTAGAAATTCAGAGCTTGCTTGTATTGAGGACTGAGTTAATAAATTTACAGTATCTTAAACAATTAAATAAAACCTGTGTTAATTGGAATGTGGCACTTACTCAGAACACAAACAACAAAACCACTTACAGCTTCACTGCATTTTTTCTGTGTGATGACTTTTGCCATTACTCTCTAGTGATTTTTGTGGAAAAGCATCTGGATGTAGTAGACCAGGAAACAAGGAGAATTAGGTCTCTAACTGTGCCTGTGTGTAACACAGTACTACCAACATACCTACCTAATGATGTAAAACACCAAAAGCAATTCCTATTTTCTCCTTCCTAGCCAACAGGAGATGTGCTTTGACTGCACTTTTGGTTTACTCCCTCCTGTAGGCCATCAGCAGAAAGGATGAAATGTGCCCAACTTCTATCTGTTGGTGAAAAACCCTGGGGAAAGTAGGTTGAATGTGGCAGTTTCCTGAGTTGTAGGCAATGTCTTTTGTTTTGCCTCACATGACATGGACTGTGTCTGCTGCAACAGAAGGCGCAAAAAAATGGAGGTGAAGCTCTAAACTGTGAATGAAAGAGGTGAAGCTGAGACAGCTGTGGTGCGAGTTTCATGCCACAGACAACCATGGTGAGACACTCAAGCCAGCCTAGGCCGAGCCCACAAGTGCAGATGGGTTCCACCTCCTGAGTCATACCCAGACTGAGGCAGAGCATGGCAATAATCTCCTCCCTGCCCTTTTCAGGGTTGGAGCAACTCTACCCATCACGGCAGCGGTGGGAAAACAAACCGAGACTGGTCTGTAGTGACCTGATGTTAATGTGGTTTTCTGTGAGCAGTCAGGCTCTGCCACTGGAGATTGATGTGTCTTCATGTTCCTGTGACCGCTCCACATGGCAGACCTGATCTCACATTAGAAACAGCAAGGAAATTTTGTCAAAATGGTGTCGTAGAGGTACAGGCTTGCTTGTATGAGGTCTTCATGTGGACGCTGCTACTAAAATGGTACCTAGTCTGGTGCAGTTTTATTCACCAGTATGTATCTTGTTTAACAGCTGGATTTTCACTTATGGTTATGCAGGGGGAAAAAGGACATAATAAATGAAAGTAGCTTTTCATTGTCTAATGAGAGGGGGTGTGTCGTATTATTTCTTTTCCTGAGTTAGCTGGGACTAAGAAGAAAAGTAATTTTTTTTTCTTTTTTTTTTTTTTTTCAAAATCTCTTTAGGAATCTCTTCTGGGAGAGCACCTTTCTGCTGAATAAACTATTTTGGTACTTCCTAATAACTGGCATTTAAAAAGAAGTTCATGTACAAATTCTGATAAAGACAATCTAGAAGCTTCCTCACTAAGAGGTGCCATCGTCTTTTCTGAGGCTGTTAGCATCTCTGCAATATGCTCCCTTATTCATTACCAGCTTGAAGACATTACTTTCATACGCTGATGCCCAGTATCTTGGGAGCTGCAGCTCTGCTCTGTGTACAGTGTTATTTGAGTGCCCTCTGCTGCCTACAATAAAAAATCCACAGCAAATAAGGAGCAGAAAATATCTGTCCTAGGTTTTACATTTTCCTTATGCTAGTTGTGGACCTACTTCTAACAAATCTCTCCGTCAAACATGCTTTGATATTAAACATACCTTTTCTTGCTCCCTTGTGTGTGTGTTTGGTTACAAGTTGCATGTTTGTTGTAGGTGAATATCTTCTGGCTTGTTCACCCTCCATCTTGCAGATGTTTTTCTGTTAGTGATGGGGGGGGGGGGGGGAGGGC
>NW_009648250.1:1541407-1602291 GCF_000708025.1 Charadrius vociferus | reverse complement strand
AGTGTTGATGTTGGAGAGGCAGCAATACGGGATGTGGTTCCCAAACTGGCACCCACATGAGATGAGTTACAGCTGTTCTGTAAAACCACATGAGGCAATGAAGCGAATGATGCCTTCAGGCCAAGGGTGATGCTGTGGGCATGTGGTATTTTGGGAGAAGTGCTGAGGGTTTTCTGTGGGTCTCTGGTTTAGAAATGTGTGAGTGCTACTGACACATCCCTGCTCATCTGCCTCGTGTTTGGGTCACTTCTGGCTATGAGATTTGCCCAAATATAAATGAGAGAAAATGCTGCTGCCACTTCCGTGTGTACAAAACAAAACTGCAGGACCATGTGGTGGGCTGGAGTTATGCAGCTTTCCTGATATTGTGGTCTGGACCCTTCCAGGGGACGCTCAGCCTCTGAGGGAGCTAAACCTGGCCAGAAAAAGGAAGGACGGGGGATCAGAGCTTAGGGCATCAACTACAGGCTGTAATGGAATATTGCAAATGTTACTTAAATTACTGAGATAGCTGAAGACCTACCGGGTCAGAAATACCTGCAGAGACTGTTCCCTCTGTAAGCCAGCTCTGAACAGAAGACATACAGATATTACATGTAGCACTGCCTTTGACTGAGAGATCTGTCCACATAGTCAGAGTCTGGATGTTACTGAAGCACGAACATGTGCTCGGTTCATTTTTTTCTTTGCAGTGTCGTTACAACCCGTGTTTCCCTGGAGTGCGATGTGTGAACACTGCTCCAGGTTTCCGATGCGAGACCTGTCCCCCAGGATATACAGGACAAACCGTGCAAGGGATAGGACTCAACTACGCCAAGACCAATAAGCAGGTGAGTGGTGGCATCCCTGCAGCAACCGCCCTTCCAAGATGCTGCTTTATGTCAATGCATCTGTATTGCATTTTATTTATACATCAGTCATTCCTTAACTACCTTGTGCAGTTAGGCAGAGGTCAGGGTGTTTCAATTAGAAGATCTGAGTTGTGTTGGCTTGGATTTAATGGGAGTATTAACAGTCTAATACTTGGGACCAATATGGAGACAAGAAAAAATGTCATTGTCTTCATAAGTTATCTCTGATCAATTTTAAAAGGGGCTCTGTTGATTTCTGTTAAACTGGCTTTGAACTAGGAAGAGTATGACAGAAAAGCCTATTTTACTGTCATTTTTTGCATGTTCCTGTAGGACCCTACAAGGGGAACATCTTCTCTAAACTCTTGTGGGCAAACCAGAAGCCTATACTAAGGTTGACATTTTCCATATCACAGTGTCTCTTCAGGGCTGATATTTGTCTGGAGGTCCACTGGAAAATCAGCCTATGAGTGTGTCTGCACCATTCTGAGAGCAGATTCAGGAGAGGCTATGACTCTTCTAGACTTAAACTTTGGTAGCTTTTCTTCAGACTTGGATCTCTAATTGGCATTGGTTTTATTACATGTTGATTTGTTTTATTGCTAGGTCTGCTTAGATATTGATGAATGCCAGAATGGCGGACTTGGACTCTGCGTTCCAAATTCCCATTGCATAAACACTTTGGTAAGAACCTTTTCATTTGTGGCTTTAAAAAATTGATTGTTTAAAAATTCCATGAGGCAAGTATTGGATTTGTGGCTGTGACTGAAGAGCTCAATAAGATAATTTGTTTCTTGGCTTCATCTAAACCAAAGAATCCTTTCCTCTTTTCCTGACTACTAATAAAAAAAAAATCAATACTTAATTTGTAATTAGCATGTCCATCTGAGCTGTATCTTTATCACTTTCCCTGAGGGATGGCAGGAACTCTTCTCTCCACACCATCTAGTTATGTTTGTTTATGAGCATGTTATTGCAAAGAATCTCCTTTGAAAGATTAAATCTTTGCTTCCTGTCATCTTTTCCCACCTGGGAAGTGCTGCAGCAAGCTGTTCCCCTGGGTACTCCTTTTTATAGGAGCAAGTTGGACCTTTCCCTTGGAATCACAGAATCATAGAATCATTTAGGTTGGTAAAGAGCCTTAAGATCATCGAGTCCAACTGTAAACCCAACAATGCCAAGTCCACCACTAAACCATGTCCCTAAGTGCCACATCTACACATCTTTTAAATACCTCCAGGGATGGTGAATCAACCACTTCCCTGGGCAGCCTGTCCTGATGCTTGACAACCCTTTCAGTGGAGAAATTCTTCCCAATACCCGACCTAACCCCAATCCTGGTGCAATTTGAGGCTGTTTCCTTGTGCCCTGTCACTTGCTACTTGGGAGAAGAGACTGACCCTTACCTCGCTACAGCCTCCTTTCAGGTAGTTGTAGAGAGTGATAAGGTCTCCCCTCAACCTCCTTTTCTTCAAGGTAAACAATGCCAGTTCCCTCAGCCGTTCCTCATAAGACTTGCCCTCTAGACCCTTCACCAGCGGTGCTGCACTTCTTTGGACAGCCTGCAACATCTTAGTGTCTTCCTTGTAGTGAGGGGCCCAAAACTGAACACAGTGTTTGAGGTGTGGCCTCACCAGTGCCAAGTACAGGGGGATGATCGTTTCCCTAGTTCTGCTGGCCACACTATTTCTGATACAAGCCAGGGTGCTGTTGGCTTCCTCGGCCACCTGGGCACACTGCTGGCTCATATTCTGCTGGCTGTTGACCAACACCCCCAGGTCCTTTTCCTCTGGGCAGCTTTCCAGCCACTCTTCGCCAAGCCTGTAGCATTGTGTGGGGTTGTTGTGACCCAAATGCAGGACCCGGCACTTGGCCTTGTTGAACCTCATACCATTGGCCTCAGCCCATTGATCCAGCCTGTCCGGATCCCTCTGTAGAGCCTTCCTACCCTCAAGCAGATCAACACTCGGGCCCAACTTGGTGTCGTCTGCAAACTTACTGAAGGGTGCACTCAATCTCCTTGTCCAGATCATTGATAAAGATATTAAACAGAACTGGCCCTAATACTGAGCCCTGGGGAACACCACTTGTGACCAGCTGCCAACTGGATTTAACTCCATTCACCACAACTCTCTGGGCCCGGCCATCCAGCCAGATTTTTACCCAGCAAAGTGTATGCCCATTCAAGCCACGAGCAGCCAGTTTCTCCAGGAGAATGCTGTGGGAAATAGTGTCAAAGGCTTTACTGAAGTGCAGGTAAATAACATCCACAGCCTTTCCCTCATCCATTAAGCAGGTCACCTTGTCATAGAAGGAGATCGGGTTGGTCAAGCAGGACCTGCCTTTCATCACCTGATGGTCCTGTATGTGCCCCTTATGCCCATGTCAAATACTGCTCTGCTATAGCTAGCTGCACAGAGCTGGCTTTCTCCATAAAAAGAGAAGGGTTAAAAGTATCCTGCAGAAGTAAAGGTGGTCCTTTTTGTGGCTAGGTTATTGTTGACACTACCATTAGTGTTCCAAGTGATGTGCTATCCTTGTGAATAACCTTGTTTTTCTAGGGCTGCTTTCACTGTTCAATACATTTCTGTCTTTTTTAATTTGTTTTTTATACCTAGAACATATATGTCACATGTTGTATCTCACTGCATGACTAGACATGACTAGTCCTCTTCAGAAGGCCATCAGGCCCTGTTTGCAGAGGGCAACGAGTGGCCTGCCATTTGTCAAAACCAGAGCAGTGTGGGTTTTTTTTACTCCTGTCTCCCTTTAGAAACATTTTGGTCTGGAAGTGCTGCCTTAAGGACTATTTTAATGCATGCCAGGGCTTGATATAGGACAGAATATACTGAGCAAATTCAGCAGATTCCAGAAGATATTACCCTTTCATCCATTAGAAGAAAGTGTACGGGCTGGTATGTTTTATATAGGCCATACCATTTGCATGGCTCAGTGATTATTTTACTTTTCAGACATCTGTATATATCATCTTAAGCCTGAAACTATGCAGACAGCAGAGTTAAAATTTGGAATGAAGCTAGGAACAGAGGACAAAAATAATGCCCAGCTGGGCAGTAAATGTATGTCTCTGTCATGGTGGACTGGAACAATCCTGACAATTCCTCCAACGGGCTTTGTATGGGAAGAGTGAAGTTGTGTGAAGCATCTCAGTTTCACAAAGGGGTGGATGCACAAGTTTGTCTTTCTGTTCCTTGACATGTCAAAAATAATTATTCTCTATATGGCAAAAAAAATGGTATTCAATTAATACTTATGTCATAAGTTACAAATCTACAAGTATGTGAGACAGAGACAAAAGTCACATTAGATGCCTAAAGAAGACCCCTTCTTATCAGCACTTACCCGTTTATATCTCATATAGTGATTGTCCCAGCGCAAACTGAGATTCCTTGGCTTAGCTCCTTTGGGTTTGTTTACAAAAGATAGTGGCACAAATATAAAACATATGTGTATGCATCTAGGTAAACCACTGCAAAAGGTTACACGGATGTTCTTATTGCAGTGTAAACGAGGATGACTGTGTCTTCAACTCCTGAATTGTTTTCTGAAGAGCAAGATTTAGCTCAAATTGGCTTAAAAACATCTAAGTTAAAAAAAAAATAGGGCAAAACCACGATTAACTTTGTCTGTCTTTGATTAAAAGTTGTGCCCAGTTGAGTTTAGATAAACTGATGGGTCTGCTTTACACTGAAATAAGAGCATCCAATTTGATTAAACAGGTGCTGCTTAGAATTTTACACAAAGTTTGGGCTACCTGGAAGCAGCTCAGAGTGATGCTGGCAGGGACAAGGCATCATGAAGAAGCTTTTGCTGCTACATGACTTTTCTCTGGCTTAACAGAAGTCTGGTCTAAACAGGCAAGAGTTGAGCGTGTTTTCCAGCATGCGCTATGGGAGCCGACCCTGAATTTCATGTAGAAACTAAAGTTTGTTCACAGTTCAAGAAGCCTCAATGGATGAAGAACTACACTTGCATAGCATAAGCAGTGTGACATGAATCTTGCTCACACGCTTGCTTTAAAGGAAAAATTAGTCTGTTAAAAAGCTGGCTAGTAACTTCTTGTTTTTTACAGGGGTCTTACCACTGTGGCCAGTGCAAACCAGGATATACAGGAGACCAAGTCAGGGGATGCCAGGCTGAGAGGAGCTGCAGAAATCGAGCCCTCAATCCATGCAGTGTCCATGCCCGTTGTATTGAGGAGAGGCGAGGAGAGGTGACATGTATTGTGAGTTCATAAATTCATCCATTTGTACAGTGAAAAATAACCTTTTTTAGGCTGGAACTGAGAAAGTCTTTGCGGTCATTTTATACAGTTGGGTGTTTTAACCAGATTGTGGCATACTGGCCCAGATCAACTACGAAAATAACCAGGCTGAGTCTATCTTGCATTTGTTTTCTGCTTGCAGTATGTCTGTAAGGCAGCCATACTCGTGTACCGTATTTACTGTGTCTGTGTAATTAGATCTTTTGGGAATGGCTTTTATAGTCTTTCTATAGTCTCCTCAGAAAGTGCTGTCAAGTGTCACTCTACAGAAAACATTACAAGGGCAAATTCTGCTCCTGGCTCTCTCACAGCTACATAACTGTGAGTGGAGATCTTCTCTGTGCACCCAATGTGTCTGTATTTGCCTGCTGATAGAAATGGTATTTTTCCAAGTGAGACCACAGATTTTAGGTACAGGTAGGCTGTACTGTGTTTTCCAGCCCTGGGAGCAGTGGAGCACCAAGTAGCATATGAAATTTCATTGTAAGACTCTAACTGAAGTATATTACTTAGTTTTAACAGCGTGCAGGGGAGAGCAAGAGCCTAATCCTGTGTTCTAAATTTGGATACAGTGCATGCCTCTGCTGGCACTTGCTTTGCTCTCATTTTTAAGTACATCTATTTCAAAGAAGAATCTAGGATATTTTAAGCCTGTGCTGTAGTGGGAAGATGCCCAGATACTTGTGTTAGGCAAGTCCTCATTTTAAGGGGAGGCCAGATTTTGGTGTGCAGTTCTATACTTGTACCTTCAGTTACAATACAAATTAGGCAGTTATTTGAAACAGTACTGATTTAATTGGCTAGGGGAAACTTGTGGGCAGATGCACTTGCTTTGCTGATGCAAACTTAGTAACTGTCAGCACAGTTTTGCCTTAAAACTTGCTCTAGTTGCAGATGTATTCTAGAAATACTGAACAAAACACAGTCATCCCATCTAACCATGGGCCCCTTGCTGAGATGATAGGTGTATATTGTTCCTAGTTCCCCGCTTTTCTTTTTCTCCATCTGCAGGGGATGAATAAAAATTGATTCCTGACCAATGTCTAAAAGAAATCTATAGCTCCTACTGAAAACATTAGGTGTTGCAGGCATACATTTGATTCAACATCAAGTCTTAGCTCTTAGCTGTGCTTAGATATAGACAGCTTGAAACAAAGATTTTCTTTTGACACTGAGAGATGCTGAAGTGTACCTCATTTTACTTCAGTGTCTGTCCATGTTTTCTGTATGTTAGTGTTTTCAAGATGGATGTGGGGTTTCCCTCTTGAATATTGCTACAGTGACTCCTTAACCTTTTGGTAGTACTACCATGGTGTTTTATTGATAGTGTGGCATTGGCTGGGCTGGTGATGGTTATATTTGCGGAAAAGACGTTGACATTGATGGCTACCCTAATGAAGAACTCTTATGCTCTGCTGAAAACTGCAGAAAGGTAAGAAATTCTCTCTTAATCCTATAATAATTCAGAGCGTGAAGGGGTGAAGAGTGGAAGAAACATGACTAGATGTATTAATCTTTTTCCAAGTGATTGAGTTCCTCTGGATAAATTGTATTTTATTTGATCAATTGACAAATTAAAACAATAACAGAAAAAGTCATTAAAATTACGAAGGCTTCCAGTTTACCCATAGAACACCAGACACATCTCATTTTTTGCCTAGGACAATTGCAGATTTGTCCCAAACTCTGGACAAGAAGATGCCGATGATGATGGGATTGGAGATGCTTGTGATGATGATGCAGATGGAGATGGCATTCCCAATGAGCAGGTGCTGTACATAGATCAGGGTGCAGGGGTCTGTGCAAACAAAAGAATTTCACTTTACTGCAATAGGCAGTGATTTTTGAAATCTGGCTCACTACTATTTGCCAGAGATTATCCCATACCCATCACTGTCAGCAGCTCTGTAAAACTTGTCTTTTTCTTTTATACAATGGTCGCTGCTATAAGACCTAAAAAACCCAGGCTGTCTCACCCAACCTTAAATGGCACCAGTATATGTTCCACTATTATATTTTAGCATTGAATTCTAGAACTTTTCGTATAAAGAACTTGTGTCCTTCTGTCACAGTCTCCCATAGCATGGCCTTCAGGAACATTACTTGCATTAGTGTCTTCGTTTTTAAAGAGCAGGTTGACCTGACATCACATTCCATGAGGGATCCAAGCCCCACGGAAATTAATGGGTGTTTTGCCAATAACTTGAAAAAGCTTTGAATCATGTTCTCAAAGTGAAAGAGGTTTCCATGCGGGTACCCTACTGCAGAATATATCAGAGAATAAATTCAGATCGTAAAAGCTCTTTTGCATTCACCCTATATCCTCACATGCCCACTGTTGTTCTACATTAAGATCCTTCTGTTGTATTGCTTAATGCACTTCCCAGGAAAACAAGAACACTCTGTCCAGAGTACAGAGTGGAGTGAAGTCCCTAGTCCTTGTGGAGCTAAAGCAAACCCTTTTGCATCAAAAAATCCTGGTTTTGCAAGTGTTTCAGCTTTGGTTTGAGTCTCTACCAAAAGGGGGCAACCACCTTTCACAGAGAGCATCCACAAACCCTGTCAGGGTCTCTGAAGTGCAGATTTTGAGAAGGGACCACGCAAGGAAACCAGGGCACCAAAACAGGCGACTCGCCATGGACTCATCCAAAATAAGAATCAGGAGTCAGCGTTATAAAGAAAGCCTTATGATAGTGGGTGTTTATGTTTAGGGTTCCCATGGTGTGGTTCAAAGCAGAGCTTTGAGGGAGCCAGTGAAATCAGATCCAGAGCTAATATTCACATAAAATGTCAAACTGCTCACAGTAATCACTTTTTGTGAAAGTAAAAAATAAATACAAGAGTTATATAAATCCACTAAACTAAAAATTAAAGATTTGGGGCCCAGTTCGTGTCTGATTGGATCTGTGTCTCTTGCAGGATAACTGTGTCTTGGCTCCCAATGTTAACCAGAGAAATGGTGACCAGGATATCTTTGGAGATGCTTGTGACAATTGCCGCAATGTCCTGAATAATGACCAGAGGGACACGGATGGCGATGGGAAAGGAGATGCTTGTGATGATGACATGGATGGAGATGGTTGGTAATTCTTCACTTCCAGCTTCTGTGATATTCTTGAAACTTGCTCAGAACATGCAGTGTGTTGCAAGATTTCCTGTCGCCAGCTGCTAAGTGTCATGTAACACATTGTCTTTCTTCCTGAAACATGTGTTTGGAATCCTTTTCATTTAGATTAAGATACATATATTTTAGCCTCCATTAGAAGCACTGAACACTGCAACAGATAAACCAAGCCACGTTTCATGTATAAGTTAAGGTTGTTGGTCATTCAGTAATTCCTTAAAGGCGCAAACATGTCCCAGTCTACACAGCTGCTGCCTGTCCCAGATGCCCAAGAGCTACATAATGTATTATTTTCATTGCTGTGGAAGTGGAAAAAATCACAACCCTTCAAATGTAGTAACGAAGATGAAACATCCCATCCTGTAAGCTGTGATATAGAAGCAGGACAGAATGAATTGTGTGTAATAAATGAAGTGTGTGTGATGGGGTTGAAAGCTGTTCTTTAGCAAGGTATTTCCAACTGCTATTAAATGAATGAGGGCGCACGTAAGAAAGATTTGCTGTGCAGGCTTATAATGTCATTGCAAGATTATGTAGTTGCTGAAAAGGAATGGTGTCTTTATTGATCTTGATGTTTATGTTGTCCAATAAAATATACAGGAATTTTTTTTAACTAACATCCAATCCACTTTTCGCTAGGTATTAAGAACCTTTTGGATAATTGTCAGAGGATCCCCAACCAAGACCAGGAGGATGAGGATAACGATGGTGTTGGTGATGCCTGTGACAGCTGCCCTACAATCAGCAACCCAAACCAGGTTAGCAAGCAGAAGGAGAACATATCCTTGCTTAGGGAGAGGGACTGCTGAGATCCAAAAAGATGCAAGAGAATGAGGCAGCCCATGCAGCCACAGTGTTTAGCTTTTAACAGTAGGTATTCAGGAAAGTTTTATGGAGCTTCAAACTCTCCGGATACGGGAAAGGGAAGCCACCAGGTGTATTCTCATAACTTGGGATGTTGTTAGCACCTCTGCCCTGCCAGCATGTTCTACTGTCATGCTCTGAAATGTGGGCGTGTTCCAGTCTCATGGAATCCAACAAGAGACTCCACACAATGGTGTGATTTAGTTACACTTGATATTTCTTTAATCAGGACAAAATCCTGGTGTCTTTATTTAGCAAAACTTTCAACTGCTCCTAGGTGAGAAGTCAGTGAGTATTTTCATATGTTTTGAATTCTGATGAAGCCCCTTGTGACTAAGAAAAAATGCTGGAAACTTTAGAGAAACATGGTAGATTTTTAAAGTTACTTAAAAATCACCTTGGTTAGAAATAAGGGCTACTTATTTCCAGTAGTAGAGGAATCTTGCTTGAACTACTTATCTTGCTTGAACTGCTCTAATGAAGTTTAACTCTGTTTATTCATTGTCTGTCTGGGTTTTTTTCTTTAATAAAACTGACTTTTTGGTTAGATGGATGATTCAAACAAGAAAATATGTTTTGCAAAACAAATGTTTTTCCATGTCTTTATTTTAATTGTATGTGATTTGGTTGTGTTTTGGTTTAATACTGTCATTTTAATAAATGCTCTCAGCAGCTGATACTGGAAATCTCTCTGTTTCTTTTCACAGTCAGATATTGACAATGACCTGGTTGGAGATTCCTGCGATACCAATCAGGACAGGTATGCTGTGTTGTGACTTGTAAGAGCAGCAGGGAAGTGGGACAGGCTGGTCTTGAGCTGAAGCATGGTACTGATTCCTAGAGAGCTGTAATCCCTCAGAGTAGCCTGGATTTAATTCACAGAATTCACAGAATTCACAGAATTGTTAGGGTTGGAAGGGACCTCTGGAGATCATCTAGTCCAACCCCCCTCCCAGAGCAGGGTCACCTACAGCACGTTACACAGGACAGCGTCCAGGCGGGGTTTGAATGTCTCCAGAGTGGGAGACTCCACCACCTCTCTGGGCAGCCTGTTCCAGTACGTCCTCGAAGAGCTGTTACTTCAAAAACAATGTTATGATTTATGCGCCGTGTTGGTTCACTTCCCTGTAGCAGTGCAGTTACAGAGCCCTTCACCTTTAGCCCCATGTTCACACGGGCTTCCTGTGAGTTCCCGGGGAAGTGACATTCAGAGCAGTTCTCTGGCTGTAAAACCCAGAGCACTGCTCACAGCTTCTTCGTAAGGTAACGTCTTTCTTCTTTTCTTTATTTTTCATTCCTCTTTTCTTTCTTTTTTTTCTTTAGCAGAAATTTCACCGTTAAGGGTTGTATGTTTTTCCATAAGAATCTAGTGTTTCAGAAACAGAATTTTATTATCAAGTGTAAAACATTTGCAGATAAACCCGTTGAGTGGCAAGGCTCCTCTGTGGCTTTTACATGCCCTGACCATTCAGGGGAGCACGTCCCATGACAAACTGCTAACGCCTGCCTGGAAACAGCTTCTGCATAACCGGCTTTGGGGGTGTCTAGTCCTCCCCTGTGCTCCTCTCTTAAAGCAAGAGAAAAGGGAAGTGATAAATCCTGTGCTGGCACAGCATTTCACCAGCCACAGATGGCTGCAAGGTCTCACCCCAGTGCCGTTGGTGGGTGCTGCTGTCTGGGACGATAAGCGTGGTGAGCTGACTTCCCCCTCTCCGTAGGGAACATTCCCAGTCTAGGCCAGAAGCTGCCAAGGCCCCCAGCTGGGCCCCCAGCTGTTTTACTTTTAAGTATATACGGCCTTGGTTTTTCCTGTTTTTAAAAAGCATGTTTTCTTTTTTTTTCCTCAAACCTAACTAATGTGTATGAAGCATTTCCTGGTAGAAACGCTGTAGCTCTGCCTGAGGTTAACCTTGCAATAGATACATGTGCATGGTCCTCATTGCATTTTATCTCGAGAATGTGCAGACATTAGCCGCTCTGAACTAAAATTAAAGCACCTTTATTAAGCAGGGAGAGATAGGTGGGAATATGCATAGCTATAAGCTGCAGCACTGCCTTAATTTGGCTGTATGTCACTTCTGCTCTGCCTGTGCTAGGCAAAAAGCTACTGAGGGGAAACATGCCTGCTTATCACCAGAAACCATTTTGTTTATAGTGTGTGTACAAAAAAACCTGACTCCAGGCCATCTTTTTTTTTTTTTTTTTTTGCACAAATACATTTAACTATTGGCATGGAGAAACAATGCAGCCACCCCATAACTTCCCAAACCCTTTTCTATAGTCTGTGTCCCCGTTCCTGGTGACTCTTTACTGTAACTAGCTGATGCAGCCAGGGGCTGGAGGGGTGTTTGGGAGCTAAAGACTTTTTCTTCTCTTTCTTACGGCACGGCTCCCCTGCGGGACCATAATGTAACAAAACTTGCTATTCAGGAGGGTGAAAGTGGCGCTTGTTTTTAATCAAGTCTGATTTCAAGTGGTCATGCAGAGTCTCCCATAAATGTTCACTCACACTCACACCTGCATGTTCATGAGCACCAAGACACTTGTGGACAACACATGTGACAGGGGACACTAGCTGTTGAGCTCTTGCTGTCTGCTGGGTGCGTTTTGATTGGCGACACTGCATGTGTTGGATGTGCCTTACACACCTTTTAGGAGTGGATGTCATTTGGGATCTTAGACTCTGGCATCTTTTCCCACTCCATGTAAGGCTTCTTTTTCTTTTCCTTATCTGAGTATTTGTATAGCTCCAGGATTAGTCTTCATCTTCCTGCTACCTTATCATACATTCTCTGTTCGTTCCTTGTCTCCTCACTCTTCATCCATCTGAGTGACACCAGGTGCCCCCCCCAGTCTGTCTCCAGCTCCAGGGGTGCATCTCCCACTCAGGTACCCGTGCCATCCCCTGTGCAGGGGCAGGAGCTGACGCTGATGTGCCATTTCTTTTTGTCTCTGTGCTCTCAGTGACGGCGATGGGCACCAGGACAGCACAGACAATTGCCCCACCGTCATTAACAGCTCCCAGCTGGACACGGATAAAGACGGGTTGGGTGATGAGTGTGATGATGACGATGATAATGATTGCATTCCTGACCTCTTGCCCCCAGGCCCTGACAACTGCAGGCTGGTCCCCAACCCAGGGCAGGAAGATGACAATGGTAAGATGAGCCTTCAGGAGCCATTTTGGTCCTTAGGCACTGCATCCTTCCCCAAGCATTATACATGTGCTTGAGATTCGAAACAGTCACCACATGCACATACACTCACTCCAGGAGGGACCCCAACACACAGGGGCCCGTTGGCCAAGGCAGAGGTCCTCAGGTCCCCTCCCCAGGCACTGTGGCCATAGGGGCTGAGACTCGACTTGCTTCTTGGACACCCTGATCCAGTGGCTCAGACAGACTTGTTGCGCCATAAATCTGCTCTCACTTCTCTGATGCATTCAGGTGATGGAGTCGGGGATATCTGCGAGTCTGATTTTGACCAGGATACAGTGATTGATCGGATCGATGTGTGCCCTGAGAATGCAGAGATCACCTTGACAGACTTCAGGGCCTATCAGACAGTGGTGCTGGACCCAGAGGGGGATGCGCAGATTGATCCCAACTGGGTGGTTCTGAACCAGGTAAAAATATATCTCATCTTCCTTACCTGAGAAAGATCATTTAAAAAAACACAGTAAAAGTGTCTCTGCAATTGCCAGACCTCTGGCAAACAAGTGAAAAGTGGAAGCTGTTGGTTGGTTGACTATTTTACAGGAGTTGTAATGAAGGAACTTTCTTTTAGCATATCATAGCTTGAAGCTTGATGCTCCTAATAATCTAAAATAACTGCAGGCTGGTCGGCTTGTTCTGGGTGGATTTCACTGCTGCCAAGAAGGCAAACACAAGACTTTTGTGTCACCCTATTGAAATATTTCTGTAGCAAACAGTTTCATGAATCCTTCCCAGAATTTGAAAGTCTGACCTGATGTATAGCAGAGCATTTACACCTAGATGGAGTCAAATAGCTGTTATTTACACTAATGAATTTTAGCCTTCAGGAGGCTAATGTGTTCTGAGTCACAAGGAATGTGAAATTAATTCTGACTGCCAAAATCTCTGCTAAGCCAGCTGAGATATATACACCTTTCTTAACCCAGTCCTGGGTCAGTTTAATCCTGAACTCTGTGATCAAACTGTATGAGCTAAGCCTAGGAAAAGCTCTTTTCCCTCCCTGGCCCTCTTTCCTGCCTTGTCCACCCCTGCCAATCCCATCTCCAATCCTGGCCAGGTTCAGTGATTTCCACAGTAAGACTGGTGTACAGAAAGAAAGTATCAGAGTACCAGTATGGCCAATTCTGCAATGGGAAAAGAAAGACCCTTCCTGACTCAGGGCACACAAGCAGATGAAACATTAGTATTTGATTATAGTTCTCATTTTAATTCAGAGCTACAAGTGTTATAGCCACGTTGTGAGCAAATGGAGGAGAGAGATGGAGGGGTGCTAGAGGGAGGGCTCAAGAGGCCTACAGGCTTAGCCGACCCAGGTCATCACGCACGCTAACCACCCTGAATTTATTCTTACAGGGCATGGAAATTGTGCAGACTATGAACAGCGATCCCGGCCTTGCCGTTGGTATGTACCCTCTTTCGAGATTCAAGTTTTACAGCAGAAAACTTACAGCATGCGAACACATTTTCTGCAGACTTGTTTTTGACCTGTGTGTGTCCTCAGGCTACACAGCGTTTAACGGCGTTGACTTCGAGGGCACTTTTCATGTGAACACGGTGACAGATGACGACTACGCTGGCTTTATTTTTGGTTATCAAGACAGCTCCAGCTTTTACGTGGTAATGTGGAAACAGACCGAACAGACGTACTGGCAAGCAACTCCCTTCAGAGCTGTTGCAGAGCCCGGCATTCAGCTAAAGGTACTGGTTGTGGCTCTTGGCTGAGGACACAGTGGTCCCCACAGCCTGGCTATGCCATCCTGCCACCTGTTGGCCATGCTGCCCAGCCATCTGACAGCTGTGGGCTAAGCCATCATGCTGTGCTTTGGCCAAGCCATCGTACTGCATGTCGGCCGTGCTGACCGACTGCTGTTCTCTCCCAGTATCAAAACGGCTAAGCCAGGTGGTTGCCACACAGCCCTGGTAATAGCACCATTTTTTAATGAACTTTATCTCCAGTCTTGCCTCTGCTCATCAGCTGGAGTGTTTAGTCTCTGCTCTTACTGTGCACTGACTAATTGGTGAAATTGCCTCCTTCTCCTTGGTCCAGGTTGCTTTTCTTTCCCTGCAAGCAGTGGCTGTGGTTATACAAGAGAAGTTAGGGGCTTGTGAGCAGGAGGGGGGGTGCTTCTGCAGACCTGCTGCCTGCTACAGAAAGACTTGGAGCTCCTGAAAGTGACATTTCTCTGTGCTCAGCATTGGAAAATGGTGTTTCTGCAGGCTGTGAAATCCAAGACAGGCCCTGGCGAGCACCTCCGCAACTCTCTCTGGCACACGGGGGACACCAATGATCAGGTCAGGCTGCTGTGGAAGGACCCCCGAAATGTAGGGTGGAAAGACAAAGTCTCCTACCGCTGGTTCTTGCAGCACAGACCCCAGATTGGTTATATCAGGTAAGAGAGGAAAGGATAGATAATGTCTGCCTAAACTGTTGTTACACAAGACCTAATTCAGATGACAACCTGAGAATTTATAGTATGTCTGGTCTTTGCACTGGTGCAGCCTTGTAACAGGTTAGACTTTGGAAATTCAGCCTGCAGTGCTTTTCCTTGGAAAGACAATTCCAAGCTAAGCCTGTTTGTAACTGAAGTCTTCTACTATCTGGCTGTTGTAACTGTGCCCTGCCCTAATAAGCCCTTTTCTGGCTTTTAATACCTTGTTTTCCAAGCTACTACTGGCCACTGATCTGAAAAACAATTCATTTCAAAATTTCTCAATTTTGATCTTTTGGAATATTTTTGTTGGAATTGTGACAGTTCATTTACATATTCTGGGATAACAGAATTAATAAAACTTGCCCACTTAAAGGTTGTGATGCTAACTTCGATCAGTAATTATCGTGATGTGACAGATATGAGATTACACAGCATATACTCAGAAAGTTTGTCAAAGCTATGTAAGGCATGCTATCTATAGTTTGTTATTTGAAAAAAAAAATTAAAAATTTACCATTCAGGAGGAAATGTTTCATTCTGCAACATCCAGATCAGCAGAAATTATACTTGCAGATCAAGGCTGATGTTAAAATGCAAAAAATAAACTGCTCTGGCATCATCAGCTCAGGTTTTGCAACCTTACAATAGAACAGAAAATACAGGTAAGTCAGTTCTTCAAAAAATCACCACCCTGAAGTTAAGGTGCAGTAAGTTGATGGTATAATTATTTCACTTTTCTGCTGCAGAGCATCATCTTCAGCGGTAATTGCAGCGAGCATGTTTGACTTCATGCTAAAATGGATTAAGAACATTTATACTGTCAATTATTGTCTCAGCCACAGGGCAGTAGTGAAGAGATCTTGGGTGGCAACTTTTCTCTAGACCAAGCTGTTCATGAAGCTGCTTCGTGAGCAAACATCTACCTGTGGTCACAGTCTCTCTAGCCAGCCTACTTAATGCCCCCTGCAACTGGGAAAGGTAGCAAAGTCAGTGTCACAGAATCCTCCAAAAACTAAAGGCATCCAGGCCTAAAGCGAACCTCTGCCAGCTCTCTGTCCACATCTTGCTGTGGTCTGTTTAGGCCAGATGCCACCGACCATAATGTGTCTAGCAGAGGTTTTCTGAGGCTTGAGGGAAGCCTAGGAAAAAGTCACTTGAGCCAGCCTCTCCCACGGAAATTTGAAAGACAACAAGTTCTATTCATTGTACAGATACTTTTGAACAGCCTCAGCAAGTCAGGAAATAAACTCAGGAACATAACAGGAATTGGTGGGGTTTTTTCTTATTTTATGAAAAGACACGGGAATTTTCTTTCACAGCTCGCTATTTTTTTGCATGTCAGACTAGCAGTGTCCTCTTCCAAAACAGAGCCCTCCAGGCTCATCATACTCTATGTTGTTTACCCGGTACCCCAGAGGCTGAGGACTTGGATGTAGGCAGCGCTACAACAGCTCAGCTGGCTCCAGCATGGTCCCACTCAAGCCCTCGGTACCGGGCACACACTGGGGAGCTGGCAGGGTGCAGCTGTTCCCAGAGCTATTTGGGAATTTGCTGATAGGTTTTCTAACAATAAGAAGATGCCAAGTCATCAAAACTGTTCCTGGAATTAATCATATCCACATTTTTAAAGAAATCTCACAGTCAAGTTTAACATTCCAAATGGTTTATTTGAAACTTAGCCTATTTAGGGGAAAAAAAAAAAAAAATAGTTTAGCTTCAAACTGTGTGAGACAATATCCATCTGGCCTTCTTCAACCAGTCTAATCTGGTTCTCCCTTTCTCCTGTAACTATTGAGTATGGAAATTTTCAAGGGTTAAAGCTCTCAGCCTGACTGACGACAGGGAAAAAAAATTCCAAGGCTTTTGTAGTATGCGTGAAAAAAAAGCCTCCCTGCCCAGCTCTGTCCAGTGTGCAGCATTGCTCCAGTTCCCAGCCCACAGAGGAGATGTCTTTCTGTCCCCTGGGCTGGATGGGAGCGCAGTATGTCCAAGGCTAGAGTCACCATGGATAATGAAATTTTATGAATGTTGCAGTCCCAGAAAAGACCTAACAGAGCTTCTGTTTGCTTTCATTAAGGGCAAGATTCTATGAAGGCTCTGACCTAGTGGCAGACTCTGGTGTGACTATAGACACCACGATGCGTGGAGGACGGCTTGGAGTTTTCTGCTTCTCTCAGGAAAACATTATTTGGTCCAACCTGAAATATCGCTGCAATGGTAATGTTGCTCTAATATCATTTTAGCTAACAACTGGCAAGTGACCACAAGGACCTGGTAGTGCGGCTGTTGGATTAAGCCATTTTGCATCCTTTCCTTTGCTTTTCACTTACAAGTTATTCACAGCTGTGAAACGCCTCCCCTGACACCAGCAGCACACTGCAGCCCAGCCAGACGGGAGCTAACACCTCACAGCCGCTCCTCCCAGAGCAGTCACTCTGCTGCAGAAACTGTGCCAACTAAGTAGTATAGCTGTCATCAGAGAATTAGAAACGTTATTTAAAACCAGCCAACCGTGAGAGCTGTAGATGCACAATATACTGAAGCCATCATGTATGTAGGATGCCTCGAGCTCTGATACAAGGCGAAATAAATCTGGAGAGCCAGTGGGACCAGTCACCAGGGGTCAGCATCACTTGTGTACTTGCTGATTGCTCCTGTCTGTGGTAGGACAAGAATCATAAGATGCCATTCCTCCCACGGAGGAATCCTCAGACTCTGTGGGAGCATGCTGGCTGGCTCCTCTTGGGGCCACAGCCTCGTAGCTTAGCCCTGATCTCCCACTGTATAGAATAACTCAAACCTTGGTCACTCACACAGAAGCTAATCATGTCAGGGTATTTCTGCCCCAGCAACAGGTCAGCTAGCTTGAAGTGGGGTTGGAGGGGCTGCTCTCCCTCCTCTCAGCATCAACCCCTACCTGTCCAAGGCAGCCTTAGGAAAATAAGTTAGCAGCCAAGTTGGAATAGTTTCCTTGTCTGCTTTCTGTGGATCCAAGAAGCCCAGCCCAGGTCCGCAGTGGACACAGCCGCTGCACAGCCAGACCCTGGCTCTGGGGCTTGCTCTGGTGATGGACCCTGGTTCTTGGGCACTTGGTACACCTAGGTTGGTGCTTGCAGGTCATGGTTAAACAGGGAAGGTTCTAAACAGTGGTGCTTACAATTAAAAATGACTTTATAAGAGTCTCAACCAGTACATGGTTTCCCAGAAAGCATGGTTCAAAGCTGCCACTGAAGTCACAGATACTTTCCTGTCAGTGAGCAGGCAGTGGCATTGCTGCAGGTGCTGCAGTAAGTCAATGAAACCCACTGAAAGAAGTCTCTGGAGTGCCCAAGTATCCCTGTTTTAATTTCAGACAAGTTTCTACATTTGCAGAAAAAGCTTAAAAAGAATTTTCAAGCCTCAAAAAAAGAAGTGATTGACAAAAAGCTAAGGACTTACCCTTTTTTTCTCTATACTGTGTGTATTTATATAGTTACTTCCTTTTTTGAGTTTAGAGTTACCTGTCCTGCACCAGGGTGGACATAATCAGAGCAAAGTTGAGGTCACACAGTTGAGCTCCGTCGCTGTGGCTTCATCTCTGGCTGCAGCTTTAGTTCTGCGGTTCACTCTGTGGCTCTCCAGATAAAATGTTCTGGGATCTGGCAAAGGCACACTGCAAACTCAACACTTCAGACAAACAGAACTGTAGTTACTCTTATGACATTGACCCATCTCCAACTCCCTTTGCCAATTCTGAAGTTTTTCTACCAGTTGCTGTTGGTCCTTGGGTTAATGTTTCTGTCCGTTCTTGTGGCATACGAAACCATCACAGGGAAGTTGAATTAGGAGATGTGAGAAATAGAGACGCTAACGCTACAAATGTGTCTGGGGTGCAGAGGAAGATAATCACTTTTTCTGCCTTTCTGCTCAGTATTTATAAATAAAAATATAAGAGTGGAAGCCACAAAGCTTTTGGTTGGAAATGTAATTTGAAGATTGATAGTACTCCATTATGGGCTGGCATTGTAGGTCTGTCTTGTTAGCCTCTCTATGCTTTTCGGTGCTGCGTAGCTAAAACTGAAAACATTCCCAGTTCATTCTTAAAGTGTAAACAAAAGACAAGGCATGTTAGCTGAAAAAAAAAAAAAAAGGTAGGTGGGTAATTCATTAATTTAAGTGCTCCTTGATTTTGTCAGAAGAGACTAAACTTTTGCATATTTTCCTGCTTTCAGATACCATCCCAGAGGACTTCCAAGAATTTCAAGCTCAGCAATTTGGCGTTGGAGATATTGGGGATATTTAAGAAGGAAATGCAAACTAACATTGCTATTGCAAACAATATATTTTAAATCCTTATACAATTGTTGTTGTAAGAGTGCACACCGCAGCTTGTTCTCATTGATGTGACTTTTTTTTTTGTATAAAAGTGAAAATAAAAAGGAGACAAAATAGACTGGGGCTTCACTTGTTTTCAAATCTGCCCTAAAATCTAGGGAGCAGCTTAACACATTCTCGGGAAAAGTTTGAAAACATTGCCATTCTGAATTCAGTATTAAACAGAGTGGGGAAGAAACTGCAATTTTGTCTGTCCTCTGGAACGTGTCAGAAATAACAGGTTGCATCTGGGCATGAAGCGGTTGGAAGCTGCCTAGCCAAGCGAGGGCCTTCTTAATACCTTTCCAGTCCTGCAAGGAAAAGGTTTTATCTCTTTCAGAGCAGCTAACTCCTTTGGAGACCTCGTTACCTTTGGCAGACCTCCTCTAAGAACTCTGTTAGACCTCCCTGCCCTCCCACTCCCAGAAAACTATGAGTAACAATATCACATCCTGTAAAAGCAAAAAAGCTGACTGCAGGGCGTTGTAGACACATCTTATGACTTACATGTGACTAAGAAAACCCACATATGTAGATAAATGCAGAATCACCTGCAGAGAGAAAATAATCCTAATTTTCACATACACAAAGCCAGGCTTTGACCTGCTGTCCCCACTCAGAGCTGAGCTCTCTCAGCAGGCTCTGCAATTTTATGCAAGTAAGTCACCAAGTTAAAAACCCAAAACACTGAATTAAGCGTTAGTAACCATTAGGAAAGAACTGGAAAACAAAAAGCCAAAAAATATTGTATCACAATGCAAATTATAATTCAAAGTATAGAAAGGTGTTGAATACTGTGTACATTTTGCTGCATTCTTTTTGAAAGCGGAGTGAGGAAAGGAAGGGAGGACAAGCTCCAAGGACAGCTGAAGAGGATACTGCAGCCTGTAGGGTAATTACTTTGAAAAGGACAATGGGAAACAGTACTTCAGCCTGGGGGAAGGAGGAGGGAGGAAATACACAGAGGGGGTTTTAAAAATCAGAAGTAGCCCTGAGAAAATGAACAGCTTCATGAAATGGGCTTTTTCCCAGCACAAGGATACATCAGAAATGCTGAGTTAAATTATCAGGTGAGAGCATCAAGACAAAAATCCCCAAGTTTCCTGTTCTCAGTGCAATAAAAATACCCTTAAACTTTATGGTGCTATATCAGAGGCTGGGGCTACGGAAAGAGGTTTCACCACGGGCTTGTCCACCATTGCCAATGCTTCTGGGAGTAGTGAGGCCCTGGGACCTGTCCCACACGGGATCCCAGAGTCCTACAGCAAAGACCATGGCACATGAGCAGTCCTCTGGCACTGCGCTTCATCGTGAATGGTCCTCCTTTGGCTTCAACAAACCCAACCTCACTCACCAGGTTTTCAACAGAGGATTGAAAGGCTAGTTACTTCAGAGCAACACAGACAGTATTGTCAAATTATGCTTGAAAGCTGAGGAAAAAACATCCTTCTAACTGAACATCGGCTGTAACTGCAGTATCATTCATTCATGAATAAGAACACAGACAATAAAGCAACTTTACATCTTCCTTACCATGGACTTGCATTTCACTGGACGGAGTGCCTTCTCCAGGCAGAAATCCTTTCTGAACGGTTTGGGCACAATCCGGGCAGAAGACAGTTCCCTGTACTACGCTCACAGTGTGCATCACACCCGGCGTACACCTGGCCTGCTGCATGTGTGTTTTGCACAAGGGGTCCCTCACAGTGGATGCAACAAGCCTGGCCCACCCTGACCTGCCTGTAGGTCCTGTGCTGATCAGAGCAGGCCAGCACACCTCAGCTCCATCAGAAACCGTGACCGCAGACAGCCTCCAAACCCCTGCCAGCCTCCGGCCCCCCACCCAGCCTGTGGCTGGAGGGTCTCCTCCTGCTACAGCAACGGGGAGGGAGCACCCTGACCATTTGCCATACCAGTTTGCCACCTTCAAGCTTGCCCATTTCCAGGCTCTCTTCCAGCCTACACCAAGGCCATTAGTCACTGGAGGCTGAACGACGAGGCCTGGCTCCCGTGTTGTCAAAGGTAACTGCATGAAGCTGTGAGCTCCTAACCTCCCCCAACGGAAAATGCACTGACTTGCTCAACTGGTAGCCACAGAAATCAGTCACAGCCCAGACAGCCTGAACTTTTCTTTTGTTTCAGAGGGTGCCGTTGGGACCTTACAGTGGGATGCTGGAGCTCACTATGCCTGCTGCGCTGACACACCAACTGCTGGGTAGCCTGCAAGTTCGGGAACACCAAAGTCCGGCTGTTGCAAAGACGAGCCACAGAGTCATAGTCCAGGCTTGGGAAACCTCCTGCCCCTCATGTTTCCATCACAGACCGTGCAGTCCCTGTATATGTGTTTGAGCAAGCTCCTCTTGCACCACCACCTCTTTCTGGACTATTGTGCAACGCAGACGTAGCTCCATGTGTGGCCTCTGGCACATGACGAGGCTGCAATCCCACATCTTTAAAACTGAGCATGTAGTTCTCTCCCGCCCCCACCTCCTGCGCAGCTGCGCTGCATTCAGCTGGAGCAGCAGCTGCAACTATTTTGGAGTTGAGAGTCCTAAGGCTCCTGCACACCAGGGTCTAAAGTCTTGCCAAAGGTTAACTCTTTCCTGTGTGCACCACAACAAACACACTTCAAATGTTTCCATTCCATAAAGTAGAACAGAACAGAGTGTTTCAGTTGGAAGGGACCTACAATGATCATCTAGTCCAACTGCCTGACCCCTTCAGAACTTGACAAAAGTTAAAGCATGTTGGTAAGGGCATTGTCCATGTCCAAATCCCTCTGAAATACTGACAGGTTTGGGGCATTGACCACCTCTCTAGGAAGCCTCTTCCAGTGTTTGACCACCCTCTCGGTAAAGAAATGCTTCCTCATGTCCAGCCTAAACCTCCCCTGGCGCAGCTTTGAATTATTCCCATGCATCCTATCATTGCATCCCAGCAGAAGAGCTCTGCACCTCCTTCTTCACTTCCCCTTCTCAGGAAGCCAGAGAGAGCAATGAGGTCACCCCTCAGCCTCCTTCTCTCCAAACTAGACAAGCTCGAAGCCCTCAGCCACTCCTCACAGGACATGCCTTCCAGCCCTTTCACCAGCTTTCTTGACCTCCTCTGGACGCATTGGACTTGTTAAATTTCATCCCATTAACCTCTGCCCAATGCTCCAATCTATCTAGATCCCTCTGCAAGGCCTTTCATCCCTCAAGGGAGTCAACAGCACCTCCCAGTTTGATACCATCAACAAACTTGCTAATGGTGCATTCAACTGCATCCAGATCGTTGATAATTGTATTGAACAGAACCAACCCTAGACTTGAGCCCTGAGGAGCACCGATGGTGACCGGTCACAAGCAAGATGCAGCCCCCTTCACTACAACACTTTCAGCACTGCCATCCAGCTGGTTCTTCACGCAGCTCACTGTGAACCCACTCATCTCCCAGTTTGACCCTCTCTTCGTTTGACACACCAGAAGAGAACATCCCGCCAGGATGCTGCAGGGTGGGGTGAAGGCATGGGTGGGCAGACCGGTGGGAGGCTGCTGAGCAAAGGCAGTCAGCTCTCACAGACCCACAGCACCACTCAGGAACTGCTCTCTGCCTTGCAATTCAGTCAAAAGGCAAAGCCTCCCAGCTATGTGCAACCAGGGCTGCACAGAGAATAGCAACCACCGTTCAATGCTTTGACACTCAGTCCGCAGTTTCTCATAACCACAAGGAACCCATGTCCTGGTGTGGATCTTGTCAGTGCTATGGCACGGGTGCAACCAGCACCAGCAGGTGGGCTGCAGCTGGCAGAGGCTGAAACTGGACTCCAAAACAGCCCAAACGTGGATGGTGAGAAGCAAGGGACCAGGACCCAAGGAGACACAGCACTTTCGCTGGTGCTGATCCAGGTGTCAAGTTCAGCAGCTGCCTACTCCATCATCTGGGAAAATGATGGGGGGAAAAAAAAAAATAAAATTGGAGATCCTTGTTTCAAACAACTGCACGGGCTGCAGTGCTATACTTTGCCTGGAAAATACTTTGTTTGCACTGTCAGAGGCATCTGACACATCTCAGAGAGCGGGACTGTACAGAGCAGACGCCACGGACAAATCTGTGCAACCTGCCATCTTGTGAGATCATGCTCTGGAGGAGTACAAAAATAACACGGACAGCAAAGCCACATAATATTCCATAGGCGAACATTTTTTTTTTGTTAAACAACATCCAAATGTAGTGAACAAAAAAGATCAACCAATTTACTGGCTCAGTAACTGCTTAGCTCATACATTTTTAAACTTTCTTCTAGAATGAGTCGACTTTCAACTTTTATATATCACAACAATTATTTTTAATGTAAGAAAAACTTTATTGGTCCATTAAACATTAAATCTATAACAATACATTCACTCAGTATACAAAAGGAAGTGTCCATAAAAACCATTAACATGCTTTAAAAAAGGCAAAGCTGTTACCTATTTTATAATTAAGATCTTACAATTCTGAAATCTTTACCAATCCTTAAAAGTCAAAGTGTTACAGTTACTACAGATCACAACACTCGCAAAAAAATGTTAAATAAACTAGCAAACCTCCACTTCACTGGGCTACAGCTTAATAAAATAAAACCACACATACACACCAAAAAACTCCCTTGAGATATTAAGAACCTTGGAAAAGACTAATTAAAAACCCCTCACCATTAAGAAAAAGTGTTTACATTTTGACTACTTCGCATCCAGTTTTTGAACATGGCATATACGAGACTGAATGCCACTCATGGGTGGTAAGCAAAAAGCTCACAGTGAACCCACATGTATTTTCTCAGCTTGTATATGACAAGTTGAACAATTTTCTCTGAAAGTTAATTCTCCCCTCGTTAAGTTTGCATGGATGCCCAACGACGCCTAAGCACCTGGACATCTATCAGTAAGAGGAAAAACAGAGCTACAGTATGAGTAACAAGACATTATATCCCCATAGATTTCCAAAATTCTTCTTGGCTTCACACTGAGGCTTCTTTGGCAAAAGCGCGGCTGCAGTGCTGCACCCCGCAGCTCTGGCGAGCAAAAGCCCTGGAAGCTTTAAACTGCTGGAGCAGTTTCAAAGCTGATGACTGTGGCTGTGAAGAAGTTTGTGCAAACGGCTGTACGCTACAGCTCTGGGAGCTACCAGACACTGGCAATCGGGGGGAAGCCAACGTGGCTTATATCTGAAATAAATTCCAACTTAAAAAAAAAAAAACATTATTGAACAGGTGTGGAATGAGTCAAAACCAGGTTTGAGGAAAATAACCCAAAAACCTGAAACAAAACTGGATTTAAGACCCACTTGAAACCTACTGAGTTTCTTTGGGCATTAGAAAGCAGCCGTCATGCCAGTCTCCCAAAGTTTCTACTTCAAACCCTGGGCTGTGTGTCTGCATCCCCATCCTGCGGCACTCAGGCATTCTGCTGTCAGGATGTTGAAAATGCAGAGACATACCAGTTCCCAAGCTACGTATCCCGTTACCGGTACAGAAAGCCAAAGCTTTCTAAGCGCTTGACCCCTGGCGTTCCCTTGTACAGTCATGTGAAACACTCAGTTCAAACTACTGTTTACAAAATTGAAAACACAAAGTAAAATGTCACGGCGCTGATTATGTGTTTTCCTCCCACAAGAACTTGTAGGCCACTCCAGAAAACAATGAAGCAGTTTTCACAGAGGAAAACTGATACATCTAAGAAATGATGATCCTCGCTTCAACACTGCAGGTTGTCCTGCTATAAAAAGGTAAGGATCGACAAGACCTGGCAAAGAAGTCTTTGCTAGTTTTTAGCACCAAAGACATCCCACTTGACAGGAAGCAGAATGTGAGTGAAGCAGGTTTACAATGCCTTTAAAAAACAAATCCAAGGAGAAAATGAGGCGATGCAGCCTGCAAGCAAAAGACATTGCTTCTAAAGCCCAGAAGGAAAGATGAGAGCAAAGTTTTAGCTGCAGATAACCTCGTTCATCTAGCCACACAGGTACAGCCTTGTGGTATTTTGCTTCACACGTTTTTTTAGGAGAAAAGCCTAACAGCTTATAGCATAAATTCTTTATAGCATGTTTTAAAAGCAGTCAGTGGATCATTTTGTTACCAATCTGTTCAGAGATGCCCATGACACTGTAGGCTGCTAGCCAAAGTTCAAGCAGCACTACCTTGAGTTCCCAAATTTTCCTGATGCATTGGTCAAAACTGTTGAAAATCAGCTTTTTTGCAAGTGCAACGGTTGATTCATTAATAGCAACGTTCTATCCCAGAAACGGCTGCATCAGTGTAACTGATGAAGCAGTTACATGTGCATAGCTTATAATCTCAAAGCGCTTCTAGATTTGTAAAAAGGTGCTAAAACACAAAATAAATAAATAAATAGACATGCATTGTTTATGATTCTGTGAGGGGATCAGCCCTCTTCTCTCTGGACTACACCTATATTAGCAACACTGAATTACCCGTTTCAGACGAAAAGTGGCCCCGCCCCGCCAGGATTTACTGAATTAGCTGGGCAAGTACCAGCTTTTTGAACCTCATGGAAATGCTTGAAAAGCTAAGAGTATCACAAACATGTAATAACTCTTATGTGTGATCACAGTGGAGTTCCTGAGTTGGCATCCAGCTGCAAGAGCTGTCTGCACGCTTTGAGGAACTAGGTGGTAAACAGCAAACAAGCATATCCATCTGCTTTCCATACATTCTTGACAAGGTTTTGTGGTCTCATTTGTTAGTCCAGCTATTTGGATTCAGAGACTTGCTATCCGAGTCCGTCCTATTATTTTTACCCCAAACAAGAAGCAGTCACAATTGCGGCTTTTGGTTGCCTTCATGAGAAAAACAAAAATTGTTCCAGTCTTAGACAGCAGTGCAGCAGTGAGGTTCCAAATAACCTTTCTTAAAATTTGCCAAAGCAGGAAAATTCCAATAGAATTGTTTCATCTTCCCAGCAGAACTAACTTCTGCTAACACGGTCTCTTCCTCCAAGAATCCATTAAATGATAGCATTAGTTTGAATTCAAATTTAACTAGAGGAAACTTAGCAGAGGACTTGTCACAAAGATGGAAGGCTAGAGAACAACAGCTTCCTCATATCACACAGCCCAAAAATACTATGAACCATAAATGCTGCATTGATTGCTTATGTCTGGGAACAAACTCAATGAACAATCGTGGCACAAGGCAGGGTAGACACCGCACAGCTAACCCATCACCTGCACTTTCAGGTATGGGAACAGAAAGTTAAGCCTTTACAGTTTAAATGTAAATGTAAGCAACAACTACTCATTTACTTACAAAAGCATCAGGCTATTTGTGAGTTTTCCCAGTTCACCTCCCACTGCACAGTAATATCTGAATCAGTCTCGCCCCCAGAGGTTTGTCAAGCACAGATTATTTGGTCTTCCGCATGCACCACAGATCTGACCGTGTCTTGTACACACCAGTGTAGTGTACAAGGCAGCATCACCCAGTCACAGGCTCAGTTCAGGTTTTCCAGTTCCAGTGCCACCTGAATTATTAGCTATCACAGCAATGGGTATAAAGGCACTTCTTAAAAGGTCTTAGAAGCTCATTTGCCTGAACTGTTTGGAATCTATGAACTGGGCATTTGAATCCTAGACCTTAGCTGAGGATTTTGCTAAGTAGCTGCACATGGAACTTCACAGTACAGATTTTATAGCGAATGTTAAGGCTGTAACATTTGCCTGGCCAGCGGGAAGCCATGCCTCACTGAGGAACTTGAGGCTTTGCACATCCAGGTGCCACCAGTTACTGATTCCCTAGAAAGACCTAGAGATCCATAGCTGGATCTAGGGCCATAGCATGGACACATAGGTCCTCAAAGTTATTTTTGGGGTCTTTTCCCACAAAGTTTGCTCAGATGCAGACAAAGCAGTGTAGTCAGGCACTGCCCCATTCCTACCCTATGTATACCCACAGATCTAGATGCTTAAGGTCAATAGTTGGTGGAAGGGAAGGATGAAGGAGGAACTCAGTGAGGCGAGTGTTGTCTAAGAAGAATGGACTCCTGCCTCACTGTGGACTTTCCTTTTACAACCCTGTTTCCTCTGTGCAAAACCTATTTCCATAAATACAAGCTATAAAAAAAATGAGCACAAGAAGGCATGGGAAGTCCTTATGCAGGCAGATACTGCTTACATAAAATAAGTGTTTTCGTAAACAATTAAGAACATCCCTTAGCCAAGATAAATATTAAGATCAGTTAGAAGAAAGGGTGCAGCCAGAAATAGACCTATAATGCAAATTGAATTCTGGCTTCGTGGCTGGTGCCTTTGTGAGGGTTTTGACTTTTATGACAACGGGACATTCTTCGATGACTATAGCCTGCTAGGGAGGGATGGGATCCATCTGTCTAGAAGAAGCAAGGGAATCTTCGGCAGCAGGCTGGCCAGCTTGGTGATGCAAACTTTAAACTAAAAGACTTGGGGGGCAGGGTCCAAAGTGGCAACACTCACACCATTGCAACCAGCTGGGGAATAAGCCAGATCAACCAGAGCAGTGACAAATGTTCCTTAGCTGCCTCTCAAGACGAGAACCAGAAGACCACCATCTCAAGTGAATGTATACCAACGCATGCAGCCTGGGTAACGAATAGGAGGAACTAGATCTCCACACCCAGTCAGCAAGTTATGATATCATAGGAATAACTGAAACATGGTGGGAAAACTCACATGACTGGAAGATCACAATGGATGGCTACAGGCTGTTTTGTAAAGATAGGCAAGGAAGAAGAGAATAACCTTGAATGTATAGAAGCCAACTAGGTGATTGTGGAAGCCTTACTGAATGCAGCTGGGTCAAGCTCAGAGGGCTCATCTCCAAGGGGGATCTTGCAGTAAGCATCTGCTACTGACCTCCAGACTAAGAGAAAAGGCCAACGAAGCAATATTTGGGTCACTTAAGCAAGCTTCAGATCAACAGAACCTGGTTCTTACAGGTGACTTCAACTACCCAGACATTTGTTGGAAGAACAATATAGCAGGTCACATACCATCCATCAAGTTTCCGGAATGTATAGAGGACTGCTTCCTCATACAAATACTAGATTTGCCAACCAGGAATGAGGCACTGCTGGACCTGCTACTCCCAAACCAAGAAAACCTGCTTTATAATATCTCAGTTAGTGATAGCCTTGGCTGCAGTGATCACAATATTGTGGAGTTTGGGATCCTGCTGAGCACGCTGAAGGTTAGTACAAAGACAAAGGTTTTAAGATTTTAGAAGAGCAAACTTCAGCTCACTCAGAGCTCAGCTGGGAGGGATTCCATGGTGTCCTGGTTCTGGCAGGGATAGGGTTAATTTCCCCAAGGAGCCGGCAGGGGGCAGGTATTCCAGCCCATGAGACTCATGCCGGGGCTATAAGAAGAGCTAGCCAGGGAGAGGAGAGCAGTTGCCACTTGGGGGTGGGCTGCGGTGGCGCGGGTCTGGTCGGTGTGCTTCGTGGTGGTATTGTAATCGTGTCTTCATATCCCTTTATCGGTGTTATTGTTTTGTTTTCATCTTCCCTTTTGCTGTTCTGTTAAATTGCACTATTTTAACCCACAAGTTTTGCCCTGTCGATTTTTTTTCCCCCACAGCTGTGGGAGTGGAGTGAGCGGCTGCGTGGTTCTTTATTGCTGGCTGAAGCCAAACCACGACACATGGGAAGCTTCCATGGAGGATAAAGGAGCTTGCGAGTGATGAGAGTTTTTCAAGAATGCTCTCCTGGAAGCACAAAAACAGTAAGGGAAGTAGGTGGAGCAAGAGACCCACTCGGCTTAACTACGAGCTTCTGAGCCTGTTCAAAACCAAAAGAGAAGCATACCAGAGATGGAAAAACAGACGAATACCTGTTGAGAACCACAAAGGCACTGCCAGGATGTGCAGACATGCAGTCAGAAAAGCAAAAGCTCACCTGGAACTGAAATAGGCCAGAGATGCCAAGCACTACAAGAAATGGTTCTTCAGGTACGTAAACAACAGGCAGAAACAGAAGGAAAAATATTGGCCTGCTGTTAAACAGGAGAGGTGAATTAGTCACCAACAGCACTGAAAAGGCAGAGGTTCTCAACACCTTCTTCACTTCTGTCTTTACCAGCACTGTTGGGCTCCAGGCCTTGGGAACAGCAATCCAGGTTGATGCAAACACAGACCCACCATCAGTGAAGGAAGAGTTGGTATGTGAACTATTACAGGAGCTTGTCCCCTACGAGTGGATGTGTCCTGACACTATCCACCTGAGGGTGTTAAGAGAGCTGGCTGATATTGCTGTAAGGCCGCTCTCCATAATCTTTGAGAAGTCACGGAGATCAGGGAATGTCCCAGAATGCTGGAAGAAGGTTAATGTCACCCCCATCTACAAGAAGGGCTTAAAGGAGGATCCAGGAAACTGTAGGCCCATCAGTCTTACTTCCGTCCCTCAGAGAATTATGGAACAAATCCTCCTTGGGGCTATCACAAGTCAAATGAAGCACGTGACTAGGAAAAGCCCGGACAGATTCACCAATGGCAAATTGTGCTTGACAAACCTTATCACTTCTACAACAAAGTAACCTGCTCGGTTGATGCAGAAAGAGCAGCAAAAGTTGTCTACCTGGATTTCTCCAAGGCTTTTGACACGGTTCCCCACAGCCTCCTCCTAGAGAAACTGGTGCGTTACGGTCTACGCAAGTGGTCTGTGGGTGGGGAACTGGCAGACAGGCTGCCCCCAGGGGGTAGTGGTAAACAGCTCTTTTTCAAACTGGCTTGTCACAAGTGAGGTCCCCCAGGGATCGATATTGTTTAACAGTGTTTAACATCTTCATAAGCTATCTGGATGATGGGATCAAGTGTAGCCTGATGAAGTTTGCTGATGATACCAAACTCAGTGGGGAAGTGGATGCTTCTGAAGGAGGAGCCACCCTGCAGGAAGACCTGGATAGGCTGGAAGAGTGGACAAACAAGAACCTTATGTAGTTCAACAAGGAGAAGTGTAATGTCTTGCACCTGGGAAAAAATAATCCAGGAGTGCAGCACAGGCTGGGATCCACTCAACTGGGGAGCAGCTCTGCAGAAAGGAACCTCGGCGTCCTGGTAGACAACAAGCTCAATATGAGTGAACAGTGTGCTGCTGCGGCAAAGAAAGCCAAAAGGATGCTGGGCTACATCAACAAGGGCATCACCAGCAGAGATAAAGAAGTCATTATCCCACTCTACTCAGTGCTTGTCAGGCCACGCCTGGAATACTCTGGTTAGTTTTGGTCCCCACCACGCAAAAAAGATGTGGACAGGTCAGAGACGGTCCAGAGAAGGGCCACAAAGGTGATCAAAGGACTGGGAAGACTGCCATGTGAGGAAAGGCTGAGAGAATTGGCTTTCTTCAGCCTTGAGAAAAGGAGGCTTAGGGGAGACCTTATCACCAGGTTCCAGTATTTAAAGAGTGGCTACAGAGAAGATAGAGACTCCCTTTTTACAAGGAGTCACAGGGAAAATACAAGGTGTAATGGGTACAAGTCACTCCTGAGGAGATTCCGATTGGACACAAAAGGAAAATTTTTCACAATGAGAACAATCAGCCATTGGAATAATCTCCCCAGAGAAGTGGTGGATTCCCCAACATTGTAGACTTTTAAGATTCAGCTGGACAGGGTGCTGGGCCATCTTGTCTAGGCCATGCTTTTGCCAAGAAAGGTTGGACCAGATTATCCTTCAGATCCCATCCAACATGGTGTTCTATGATTCTATGCTTATCCACATTTGGGACTGGGATGCCTGCTATCAAACCAGAGAACAGTTACCATTCCCTGCCTTATAACTTGACATAGTCCATGCCTTCTTCTGTAGAGCTCTTCTCCCAGATTGTTGTTATAAAAAACATTACTAATTTAAAAAAGAAAACACATGCTTTGTTTCTCGTAGTACAACACATAGGGCACTAGAAAGCAACTCCTGTGAGCCTCTGTACATTAGGGAACAGCATTCTCCAGGAGAAGAGCAAGAGCCTGGACTATGTCAACTGCAGCTCACAGCTGTAGCACTGGATCAATATTGTTTGTCAGAATAGCTGCTATGAGTTAGGTAGGACAACTGTTAGTCATCATTGCACAGCCCATAAGCTCTTATCTTAGTGATGGGACAGATAAAGGCTTCTAGATTACGAATGCATTAACAAAGGCCTTTCTCTGCTGCAGAAGGATCTGCATGGCTGGAGTCCAAATGCAGGCAGAGGCATACCGACAGGCCTCCATGCTAGCAGAGCTCTTGGCAAGATCAGAAGCCCCCAGTAGAAGCAAAAGGAAGGGAAAAAACCTGCCTCCCTCTCCAGAGCTATATGTTGCTTTTCTAACGGAATGTCGAAGCGAAGCTTCAACTGCTTTTTTTCCCCTAGGCCCAAACAAGGAGAAGAGCAGCAAGACAGTCATCTCTGGACAGATGACTCCTTCCCTCACATCTCATGACAGATGTATTTTGAGGCTCCTAATCACTGGGGTAGGTGTTGTAAGTATACAGGACTAGAGACCTGTAGGTTTTGTTTGAGGTAAGAGTGCATGGGGTTGGGAAGATGGCACCCCTAGCAAGCTCCCAAGCAGGCCAGAAGCCCTAGGATAACATAGCAACAAGGCAGCTAAAAGTGTTAACAAAACCAAGAGCAGAACTGAGATCTGTTATATTAGAATTACTCACCAGATATGCATTAACCATCAATTATTGCAACAGAACAAATAAGGCATGCAGATACTTTGGCCACCTCATTGGCCTCTATGTTGTGCTTTTGTTTTGCAGAAAGCATTGGGTGAAGATTTAAGGCTCAACCCTATTTCAAAAAAAGAACTGCTAAATCAACTGATTTTGTTAATATCCTACATATTTCACATTGTATGTGTATATATATAGAAAGAGAGAGAAGACAAAACCACTGGGACTATCATAAGTTATAAATGCATCCCACTGGAATGTAGATAACTATAGTGGGTTCAACCTTATTCTGCACTTAGGGCATCTGAGCTGCTGTTCTGCCACCAAATCATCTGCTTAAAACAAATAAAAGAGACATGGTACAGTTTAATATTGTCAAGTCAGTAATTTTTACTAAGGCAGCTGCTGTTACATTTGTGTCTTCTGGTTTTGTTTTTCTGACTGCTTACCCCACTGCTTGGAATAGGAGTTCTCCAAAAGAAGTTTAGTTTCCATTAATGGATTGGTTGGCTAACTCCCATCCCAACAGCAAAACATCAACAGAGGAGTATAAAAATATAGCAGTTAGAAAGAATACTTTCCAACCGACACACAGACAGAAAAGGAAGATGACGCACTATAGTCCTTTTCTGACCATCACTGCATTTAAAATACTATAAAATTAGTAATAGAAATAGAACTGAAAATCCTGGGAGATCTTTACACACAAGTTGAAACAGCAGGGCAGAAAAGTAAACGAGCACTCCATTTTTAAATTTAACAGCAACTGGCAGTGCTCTTGTAATAAGCATTTTCTCAACAGCAAATATTCTGAACAAAGAATGTACCGTATCTTAAATCCCCGTGCAGTACACACAACCTGCAGTTTAAGTGAGCTGGCAAAGCAACGTTGGACAAAATTCAGAGTTTAAGAATTTTTGTGTAGAACTCCCCTTCTGTTAACAACTGGACCAGATCTGAATAGCATAAAATATTCAGGTGCCTTTTAAAGTTATAATAGAATAAATACTCTATTATCATTGGTACATTCCTTTCTCAATCTAGGTATACAATAACTTAATATATTTAATATTTAGATAAACAATTTTTAGTAGATGCTTTGGCAGTCAAATTCTTACATATTCTCTATTTCTACAGAAGTATTTAGTTATGTTTTCGGAAGAAAAATATTTGGATACTACTTACAAGAATTATATGCTGTACAAAACAGCAGTCCAAATCATCACTGCAAACTGTAAAAGACACAGTTAATGAAAGAGTATAAAAAGGAATGCATATTTGCCAGATGATATCCAACATTCACATGAAGGAAGAAGATACATCTGCACCATGATTTTTTTATCTTGTCAATGAAGCCAGAGAAAGATTGTCAGTTTTTTGAAAAGGATTTCACTTATTCCAGTTCATGCAACAACTGTGTTTCCTACACTCCACACATCAGCGTTACAAAGTTTTGGAACAGATTTGCTCCCTTGGGCAATGCTTGTTCATGACAATTAAAAAAGGTAAAAAAATGTTTAATCATTTGTTTAGTCTGACTAAAATGTTACTAACTGGTACATTATGATAATCGGGCAACAGGTGTTTCCTCATTACAAAATGACTGTTGTGTTGTATTGGGGGGGGGAGAAAAGAAAAACACAGAAGGACCTTCTGAGTGTTCACACTGAGAACTCTCTGGTTGGGCAACAGAGTGGAGCAATAAGAGTCCATAAATACAGACAGACACAAACCCAACAGGAGACCATCTTAATCCAGAAGATAGACCAGGTTCCAGTGAAGAATTTTTCAATCTGAGCACTTTCATAACTGTTAAGGAAAAAGAAAAAAAGGCAGCAATAAACTCACTATTCATATTTCAGACTATCCTCTGGTTTTTGAAGTGGGTCACAAACTTCAACGAGGTTAACCCAGACACAACACAGGGGAGAGCAGCCCTTTACAGAGCAACGACTTACTCAAGCATCACCTAGCAAAGACTTGAAATGTCTCTCCCAGCTTCTCAAGTAAAGAAGAGGAGACACACTAAGGGCAGAAGTTCCTGTTCACATCTCCCCGCCTCACTGCAGACAGACATTAATTTCTCAGCTTTAAAGAAATACACTTACTGGAACCAATGAGTTACTGTCATCATCACGTAGAGCGAAGCCAAGAAGAAAACGAAGTGGAAGTAGGCATAACTGTACACTGTGCCTTTCTTCTCATCATAAATCACAGTCTGGCCTCCCCTTTTTTCAATGTGCTCTTTAGAATCAGCTGTGAGGCACAAGAAACAAGAAAGCCTTTTCGAATTTAATGAGAACTGAAAACAACATCTGGCTTCATGAAGAATACAGCAAAACATCTATGGTGTGATTTAGGAAAGCGTGATACAGAGCAACACTTGAATATTCCCTTGCCCTCAATGTATGGGCATAAACCTTTAGTAACAGAAATTGGACTGCCACTGAAATCCTGCCTTGTATTAGCTTCCTGGCATACTGGCTAGTTTTTGAGCATTTGGGCCATTTAGGCTGCTCTACTTGTATGATATTCTTCTGGGAAGTCCAAGCTGATAACCCTGATTGTACCAGGTCTGCAAACAGGACGCTCACTTCCTAACTCACTCCTGAACTGCAGTCCCTGCAGAGCTGCTGAGCCAAAAATCCAGTAGTTAGTCACACCCACAAGCACACCAAGAGCAGAGATTACTCTTTGCATGCTGCAGCAAGGAAATGTCCTTTAAAGAATTATTAACTAGCCTGTTGTTTTAAAATGGTATTGTTACATCTCTTGCTTCCTTCCCCAGCCTAACTTCGAGCACTTCAGCTGCTTCAGTTTGATATGCCACAGAACGAGGCTACAAGCAGCTCCCCATCTGCAGCTGTGTCCTAACCCTCTTGGCTGTGGTGTGAAAGCCACAAGTGAGGTAAATTGTGCAATGAAATGTAATTACCGTCTCCGTCGGGCACGCAGCAAAAGCAGCAACGAGCTACCTGTGGAACAGACAACAGGAAGGGTAAGAGTCTGTGCTACTGCGAAGAAGCAGAACAGTTGGTGAAAGAAGGTCTGTTATGTCTACGCTACAGACACTAGTTTAGAGAAGCCTGGCTTGTATTTCCAACCAGCACAGAACTCAAATTAGGATTTGCAAAGTAGTTCACAACAGCAGTTTCTAAGCTTTGGAAAAACCTACTCAGTAAGGTTTGCAGCAAATTAACCATTCTTGAAGGATTACTGTATCCATTTTACAGTATTCATTTTACATAACTCAAGGTCAAACACTGGTGCAAATACTTATCACAAAATTGCGTTGAGAAGGAGCTCACCTCTTCAGACTTGCATCTAAGTGCTTTTTAAATAAAAAATTTCTCTACTGAAATGAAAGTATAAGGAACTTTTAAAACCCTGCTGCATGGGTTGGAAATCACAACTGCACAATCCTAAGTCAGAAGTGTACTTATCTTTGCAAGAATTCCCTGAAATGGAGCCAGAATGAATACAAGCAGAATAAGCAAAAGCAGAAAGCTGGTTTTACTGCTTTATTTAAATGAAGATTTTATTATTTTTTTTAACTGATGGAAAAAGGAAAGCTGAAATTGACACTTCTTGTGTTGAGTGGTAATGTAAATGGGAAAAGGGTGCAGACCATCCAATAAACATGTAAGTGCATTTTCTGCACCAGACCACAGTACAAGTCAGCACTTTCTGTAGTGCATCACCAACATTATTTGTTCCGATAAAATCCTACTCTGGGATTTATTTTGGCTGACAATGAACCGTGTTAGGAAAATTCCCTTCCCTAACTATTATATCAATCAGTGTTTATAGTACAAGAGTGTATTACCTGTCTTAACATATATTAGTTCACAGAATACACTGCAATGTAATAAGGTAGTCGAGTATTACTGGAGGCTTCAGTATTGTTCATGCTTAAGTAAAGCAAACTAAAGGACAGGCCAGCCCTGGAAATAAGGACTTTGCTTCTTGGAAGCTTAGAGCTGTCCATGAAGGACAAAAGGTACGCATGGATAACGAAGATAATGCCAGCATCCTAGCCTCTCTAACATATCTTTGAAACGAGGGGGAATGGATATAAACTGGAAGAGGGCAGGTTTAGATTAAACATGAGGAAGACATTTTTCACTTTGAGGGTGGTAAGGCACTGGAACAGGTTGCCCAGAGAGGTTGTTGAGGCCCCATCCCTGGAGGTGTTCAAGGCCAGGCTGGACGTGGCCTTGGGCAACCTGGTCTAGTGGGAGGTGTCCCTGTCTATGGCAGGGTGGTTGGAACTTGATGATCTTTAATGTCCTTTCCAACCTAAACCATTCTATGGTTCTATGATTCTATGAAACCCTCCCAGCATTGTAGATAAGTAACTATCGCAAGATAGACTCCACGGACGTTTGGGTCAATAGACAAGAAGCAAGAATGCCACAAAAATATAGTTGCTTTGTAAAGTTTTACTATGACTATCAAATGGTGGTGTGAGTGTTAGTCAAACCATGCTATACCTGAATGGTTGAGGTGTACAGGGACCCTGTGTAAAACCACGTTCTGGGTGCCCCAATTTGGCTGGAATGCCTCATGAGCATGAATAAATATTTACCCTTGTAATGCTCTATTTTGTGTTCTATCCTGTCTCCTTGATCGGCAAGTGCCAGTTGCAAGTTTTCCTAACATCCTCAAAAATCAGACAGTAAGAGTTCAAGGTAAAATGTCCGATGGAAACATCAAACGGCAGTTTTTACCCTGCATATCCATGATTACAAGTACTTACTGGGTTCAGAAATTCATGAAAAGCCAAAAAAGCTCATTCTTTTTTAATAGACTGGCTGAGAATTTAAATAAAACCCTTATTCTGTATTTCTTTCTACTGCTGTGCCAAGCCTCACCTACAGCTCCAGCCCGAGCTCCCCTTGGGCCACACTCTCATTCTGAAGCAAGTGCTGGGTTCCCTCAAACTTTCTAATCAGCTGCAATTAAGTCCTTGCACACACAGAGTGATGCAATTAGCAACACTGGCACACACACCACTAACCCCTCATAACGCTCAGTTGTCTTCAGCACAGACGCCGACAGACCCTCTGTACACCACACGCAATTGCAGAGCTACATTCACATTCCTGTCTGGGAGACAAAGGCCCTTTGCCACGAGGAAGGCAATCAGAGTGCAATTAGTTGCTCTTCACCAGTCATTTCTTTATATTCAGGTTCAGTGGTTCTTGTACTGCTCTCTAAAACCAAACGGTCCGGAAATAATCCCATTGGCAAGCACCGCAGCAGACGAGCCGGACCTTCCCTGTGAGGGGGCTCCATCCAGCGTCCATACTGTCACAGCCGCCCCCACCCTACCCGCAGCCCCAAGCCCTTTGGGCAAGACCTCCGATGGCGTAACGCTGGCAGAGGAAGGTGGGTGGGCATGATGGGCGGCTGTTTTTTCTCCAGTTCCCCCCATGCCTGTCCCTGCCTGCCCCTCCTCAGCACGGGATAGGAAGGCGCAGGTCCTGTCCAGATCTGCCCAAGGCCACCGGTGCCACTTCTCGGTGCTGGATGCTGAGCCTGCTGGCAGGCTGCCCACCTACGAGGCCTGGGGACGGTGCAAGGAGCCACCAGGCGCTTGGCTCCTCAGCACTGGCATCCCGTCCGGTCGCAGTGTCCTGCCAGAGGGAAGCTCTTCCTGCACTGACACGCTCCCACAGGGAAACGTGTTTTGCTTCCCCAGCCCAGCTACTGCAAACACCAAGTGCCTCATCAGACAGTTCTGCATGTTTGGATTCTCACAAACACTCTGATTAAAGACTTGAAAAATAGAAGTTAGAACTGCAGATGTAAGTAACACCAATGTAGAGAGAGCTACGGATGGAGATTCATCCTCCAAACACGCACATGGATTTGAGGAGTGACACTAGCAAGCCTAACTAAGGGGTAACTGTTACTTAGCAAAAAACCCACTCATTTCGTGGCATTTCTGGGTTTTCCCAGGATAAGAAGGCCAAAGAAATAGGCAGGTGGAATGAAGAAACCTGCACTGCTGAAACAGGGACAATATAATCTGAGATTAAATTATAGGCAAAAAGAAAGGAAGTACTTAGGTGTGGAAATAAGAGATAAGAACTTGGGATCATAGTCAGTTGCTATGAGAACAAAGGCAACCAGGACTGAAAATGTTTGAGAACGCCTCCACACTTCTTTATCTGCTAGCTTCCCTGCAGATTTTTCCTTTAAATGAGAGGACATGAGCTTGTGTGGAGCACAATAAGATTTTCAGGAAGTCTGCAGGACGTTAAATAAACTGCAAAAGCAGCAAATTATTTCAGTACATAAAGGTGCCTCCATGGGACCAGCAAGAGCTGCAGAAGGGCAAACGTGGACAAATGTTCTGAAGAGTCCATACTCAGAGTCCATACCCAGAAGCATGTAGCAGGCATGCTACAAACAAGCTTTTGTTTTCACCTAATTACAGATTACTTAGCCATGAAAACAACAGCAAGAAAAACAGATGAGGAAGTCTGCACAGAAATCCTGTGGGAGGAAGAAAGGACTCACTTCAGTTTCAGGTGTCGCATATATTCCCCTCAGTGCCTCTGAGCTTGCACGTGTTGTTGAGGTCAAACTAGGAGCAAAAGAAGATAGTGTCAAAACCCTTAGCGTAAGTCTATGCCCAACAGGGAAAATTTTCACTATCACAGCAAACATAAATAGTCTACTCCCATGTCTAAGATAACTAAGCATTTGCCTGCATATAGCATCAAGCACTAAACATGTGTAAAGTTAGTTCTGCACGAGTATAAACCAGCTTGACAGGCGGCCACTGGCCAACTCAGCCTGAATCACCAGCTTAAAAGTAGGTCACTCCTGAAAAGCGGTGAATGCATCACCATCAGACAGGAGCTAAGCGCTCCAATTTGCAATTCAGAAGAGATCTCCCCTGCTGTGCAGAACCAATGCTTTTATATTAACTTCACAGCCATAACTTTGGCTCAGTATTTCTGTAAAGACTTTGCCAGCAAAGTAACAGGTCACTGGCAGCAATTAGTTTTCAAAAATAAATTACCAACCACTATTGTCAGTGTACCAGTTGCTGGAAATCACTTTCTTGCATGACTGTGGTTCTCTGGGGGGAATCCTTTCTAGTTTCTTTTGATTAGAAACATTTCTTGCCCTGTCTTCCCCTTTCAGCTTGTGTAATGCGAAGTTCCCACTACCCACAGGGAGACGTGTGTTAATGCTTTGCTGTACACACTGAGCCTGAGTAAGCAATACTTCAAAACATTCCCCTTGAAGGCCTTCTTATCTCCCCAGCTATGTGGTGCACTTCCCCTTCAGGCTACGTAAAGGTTGTCTGCATTCCCCAAACACCTTCCTGAAGCACTGGAAATACCGTTCTAATATGAACTAGATCCATGATACGTGATATACATATATTAGATATCAGAATTAAATCGAACACACGTGCATATTTGATAGCAGAATAGCTGTGGTACCTCTTCAGAAAGTCTCTCTGTTTCACTTCAAAATTATGAAGGAGTTTCATTATGCAAGTTTTGAAGTGGACTAATTCAGAAGCAGAAGCTGCTTAAAACCCTGCAGCAGACAGGCAGTGCTGTCTCCTGGCAACCCGCACAGCCCAAAGAAATGATACCTCACCTTTCAATCATCAGCAACTCCCTCCTCCCCCCGCCGCTCTCTGTCCCACAGCATGACTTAATTTATTGATGTGAGCTGCAATAATATAAGGTGAGCTTCACAACTATATGGGCACAAACAAGTTTTTTTAGAGCAGCAGATCGCTGGCAAAGCCTGATGGCACTATTGCGCTCATCACTTGTTCACAGGAAATCCTAAACCCTCCCAAACAGTTTTGTTTGTTTTAAAGACCCTCAAGGAACAGTCACAGCCTCTGCCAGCAGGCTACAGAAATTTCAGATAGCTTTTTTAGACGACGTAACTGCACAGAGTTTTTCTTACAGAAAGAGTAAACACAGCATCAAAGCATCCTGAGATTGTTTGGGATAATGGACAGCTGGCAAGTTTTTCCCTTCACCTCTAGATGTAAATTGCTCTATTTGGTTTTAATGAAATCTGTTTGTTTCAAGAGTTGTATTATCTTGTTGAACACTTTTGGCTAAAACATCTAACCATTCTGAAACTACAGAGAATATGAACCTTCCAGCTCACTTCCATTCTACTTCTCCCTGTTACTTTGTCTGCATGTGGCCTGCTATAAGCTTTCGCTAGTTGGACCACAGCACTGCCTTTGCAATGAGGTAACTGCAAACCCCCGGACTTACCAAGAATATAAAATGCAGCCAAACAAAATGGTAGTACCCAGGCCAGTAACCAGGTTTTCATCTCTGTGCAAGCCTTGGCTAAATTCAGGGACACAGATTGTGATGTTCTGATTGTTTTCATCCAGGACTTCACAAAACAAAAGAAACAAAGAGAACAATTAGCAAAGTTCATTTCACTGCATTTCAAAGTAGTCTTCAGACTGAAGGTGTTCAGTGAAGTATTTTTATTACTTCAGACACTAGGTAGGTACATTTCAGTGGTTTCTATCTATCTTTTAAAAAGATCAAAGGAAAAAAAATTCTGTAAATCTGACCTGGCAGATTCTGTGTTTTGGGGAAAACAAAAAAGCAACTTAGTAGGGTACTAAAATTTCTTGTTTGACCAGAGCAGACAGACAAGGATAAAGACTGTCTGGCGAACTAAGAAATAGTAAGTTGGAAGTTTACCAACACTTCACCTAAGACTACAGAGCCATATAACACCAAGATAGTACAGACCTGAGACCATAAATTTCTTTGCCAGCAGGGGTGCGTTGAGGACAACTATGAACTGCATACTCAGTGAAAAAAGGTGGTGTGTAGCTGCCCTGTTCTCAGACTGATATAGAGAAGACCAAAGAAAAGGAGACGCACCAGTTAAAGGCAATATTTTATCTTAACATCTAAGCAAATACTACTTTTAGCTTCCAGGCAAGATTTTATCTTAACATCTACGAGAATACTACTTCTAGGTCCCTGAAATGAAACCAGTTCAGTTCCAGATGTTCCAAGATGCATCTGGCTTTTGGTGTCTGCTTGGGGTCAAAGCAAATCAGAGCAGTAGCCTACAGCATCACCCTGAAGCAAGAGATAACAGCTGCGCCTTATTTCAAATCAAGACCCTTCTGAGCCAATGCTGTTTAAGGCAAACTGTGTTCCCATCTCCTTCTTCCTTCCAGCAGCCACTCTGCATCCCCCTGGGACAGCACAACTGTTTGTAGGGGCAGAGGGGAAAAATGTAGCAAAGGCTACACCCAGGTTAAAAATAAACTAAACTCAGTCCCCAGACCTGGTGGGGGAGGACTCTGTGTGGCCCTGCAGGGCTGCACAAACAGCAGGGACAGGGAGAAGGTGGGAGCAAGAAAAGGGATGACAGGCCTTTAGAGAATCACAGAATCATCTAGGCTGGAAAAGACCTTTAAGATCATCAAGTCCAACTATCAACCTAACACTCCCAAGTCCACCACTAAACCATGGCCCTAAGTGCAACATCTACACATCTCTTAAATATCTCCAGGGATGGTGACTCCACCACTTTCCTGGGCAGCCTGTTCCAGTGCTTGACAACCCTTTTGGTAAAGATGCTTTTCCTAATATCCAACTTAAACCTTCCCTGGCGCAACTTGAGGCCATTTCCTCTTGTCCTATTGCCTGTTACTTGGGAGAAGAGACCGACCCCCACCTCACTACAACTTCCTTTCAGGTAGCTGTAGAGAGAGATAAGGTCTCCCCTCATCCTGCTTTTCTCCAGACTAAATAACCCCAGTTCCCTCAGCTGCTCCTCATAAGACTTGTGGTCTAGACCCCACACCAGCTGTGTTGCCCTTCTTTGGGCACATGAACACCTTGGCCAGAGACGTGCAGAATTCCCCACCTGCATCCATCAGGGACATATCTGCAGCAAGTCAGGTCGGTTGTTTGGCAGGCATTTTAGCTAAGTGTGGCACCAAAAAGCTAAGGCACATGGTGATAAGCCCAGGTTCAACAGACATTACCTTTTGTTTGCCCATTCCTTCTAAAGACATTTGCAACTCCGCTTTTTGGGTGTTTCAAATAAATACTTTCTTCAAGCCTGGTTTACAAGGTGGCCAGTTTGCAAGATGGCCAATTTGAAAGTCCCTCCTTGAGGAATGACTCAACATTAGGTAAGTTCTGTCTGTTTTTCCTTCTGAGCTCTAGAATACATTTATGTATGCATGCCCGTGCCTACGCAAGTGTGACAGAGAGAGATTCTTTCCCCAATCTCTCCCCTTTCTTTTTGGGACATGTCTGCAAAAACTTCTCCTTCCTGCCAATGGACTTATTTCCCTCTAGTTACTGTTGATCCAACTATTTAACACTAATAGTTGAGCAAAAATAAAGACGGGGGTTCTAGCATTACTAATGTGAATCAGAAAAGTCTTCTGTAAGTGAAAAGAATGCTCCCTGTCCATATAGGTGAATCTGATGGTTACCTGGGAAAAGGAAACAGTTTGAGTTGTGCTTGTAAAGTCTTGCTGTGTTTTTGTAGCATAAAGAACTTCAAACTCAGGTGAGTTCCCTAGTCCTGGCTTGCAAAGCTAATGGTTAGAAGGCAAGCAGAGTACAGAAAACCTGCTGAAGCACAGCATTATCTCAAACAACTGCGACATAACTCCAAGTCCTTTCTCAGAATGTTCCCTCTCAAAATGAAGACAAGCGACGCTCAAGTTTTTGCTCCACTACAAGTCCAGAGCTAAGGCTATGTAGCATACCAATTCTAGGAGAAAAGAAGTGATTTTAGTATCCACTCTGATGGCCAGCACTTACTAAGTGGTGGGGGACTTAGTAAACTTTTGGATGCAGCTGGTCACCAGCTTCTTCCAGAGGCATCCAAGAGCCATTTGTTCCAACTCCTTTCCCATCGTGTGACCAAACATGTTACAAATTTAGTCATGTCCTGTCATACAAGAACACGCACTTGCCACATAACGGACAGGCTACAGGACTGGGAAACTGGTCTGTAGGAAACAGGCTGGAATTGCTCTGGTGCAACAGACGCAACTCACCCAAGGTAAGTTAAGCTCCCCTAGACCAAAGCATTTAAGGTACATGTAGTGGGAGCTGCATGGTCTCTCTGCAGCACAGATTTATTTTTAGTATTTGCAATTTCTTCTGCATAAGCCAGAACAGTCCAAACCCAGCACTCCTATATCCCTGAATTCGTTAATTCAGGCTTGCTAAATTCTTGCTTTTAATACATGGCATGTCTAAAAAAATTTACATAAAGCATTAGATAACTTACTAGTTTCTGGTGGCTTGCTGGATAGTGCTGAGAAAGTGAGGTACATAACGTAGCAGCTGATAACTCCTGACTGAAGCAAACCAGAATGGGGCTGGCCTTTACAAGAAAAAGAAGTGATTTTTTCACACATTTTAACAAACTGAAAAAGACATTCATATCCTTTAGAGAACAGCACACTAGTATCTTTCAGAAAAGTATCTTTTATGTTTTACTTAAAGGCAGTTTGTAAGTCTTTGAGGCACTTTAGATACATTTCCACTGCCATGTAAAGAGAAAAGAGTCTGTCCTTTAGTTCTGCTTGCTGTTTTAGAAAGGCATTAAAGATTCCCACGTAAGTAAAGAATCACCCTTCTGCTCCCACCACAAGCACCAGCTTTCCAAAAGCTATTGACAAGCTGCCACGACAATTTTATTTGCCCATAAAATTTGTGTTGGAGTAATTAAAATTACTATTTCCAGGTCCAACGTATGCAAGATACTAACAGAACACATAAAATATACCAAAGCATAAAATACTGCTGTAAACTCCTCCAGACCCAAACTTTACAGATGGTAAATCACAAGCAGTCAAAAGTAAATGGTAAAACAGTGGTGAATGAGTTTGACAGCTATTAACTCTATTAACTCAACTGCCACCACTGCAAGAGCTGTGTAAGCTCCACAACACATTACCAGTCACCAACACGTGAGCCGTCTTTAAAGTAATGGCTGCCTGATGGCACACGCAAAATGACTCAGACTTCTTGCAGTTTTAGCAGCTGAGCTGATGACCAGCAACAGCACTTCATAGTGTAGATAAAGGGAGAGGGGGCAAGAGCAGCACCAGCTCTGAACTATCATGAGACTTTCTGACCAGAACACAGCTCATGCCTCCAAGCACACAACTGTAGCAGCACCAGAAACCCAGGAGGAGAAGAGGTCAGTGGACTCACGATTCTGGACACAGGGTGATATGGCCACTAGTGACACAAAGAGGCACAGGCCACCGTTAACACCGATCAGGACTTTGTTGTACATGCAGCCCTCTGAGCGTGTGTAGAAAAGAGCCATGAGGACCAGGGCTCCCACAGCAACGGAGTACAAGATGAGAGTAACCAAGGCAAGCAAACCATTCCACATCTGCTTGTGGTTTGCACCTGCAGTCCTGGGGAGAAAAAGACAAGCACCTTATCTTTGTCTTCCCTTCCCCCCAAAATAAAATTCTAATAGCGGAATCGTTCATATCCTCAAACACAAAAGGCAGTGCTTACTTTCCCGAAGCATATGTATGTCACTACACCAACACAGGCCGTTGCAAGGTTCCTCCCATGAAACAGAGAGAAACATTCTTTAGCATTAGGGTTTATCTTCTGTATTATCTTGCCCAGCTGTTTCCATAATTATAGCCCAGCGTGACTCCTACAGCTTCCAGTTTCTGGGATCAGCCCCATCAGCGCATCTCAGCTCAATCCTTGAAGGATTTCCTCAGCAGTGAGCGGTGTTCTTCACACAGGGACAGCAAAGGCATATTGCGTGGCATGGCCTCTCTTCTGCCCTCTGTGCTACCTCAACAGTTTTACTACCCTTTCACTCAAAAAGCCTCTTCTCCATTCGGGTCTATCTCCTCAGTCTCCCTCAGTTAAAGTGTGGTCCATCTTGTTTTCCTCTCTTCACCTTCTAAACACCTCTTGCAATGATCACTGGGGTTTTTTTTAGGAGCAGCAACTAAAAGACTTGTTTTGGCACAAAGGGTTTTTTGGTGTATGGAAGTTTTTTGGGGGATTTTTTTTTGGTTTTGTTTTTTTTTTTTGTTTTGTGGGAACATGACTTATTTTAAAATACTATCTAATGTAGTGAGTGCTAAAGTTAAATGCCGCTGCTGGAAATCTTTCATCCATAGAAAAGCACCTACTGTAATTAGTAGTAAAAATACCTGTGGTATAAGGTGATCTCACCTCTTCCTCCCTGAAAACGGGTATCTAACAAAGCCCAAAGGTCTGCCAAAACTCTTTTTTAGCAGTCAGTATGCTAGCTAGAACAAAAGGGGACTGCAAAGGTTTGTAGAGATAGAAATGAGAGACAGAAAGGGTGGAGGGAGAGACAGGAGTTCCTGCGTGTATGTGGGAGGACAATTCAAATATTTTAAATTGATGAGAGGCTAAGGGCTAGGAAGGTAAGAGCAAACATGCTTAAACCAGAAATTAAGTCAATGCCAAAATTGGGTATATGTGGGTTGATAATGGAATCTTGCATATTTTGATGAAAGCGAAGAAGTTGAAGAGAAAGTCGCAGTTCTCATGTACAGAAAAAAATAAAATTGATGTGTATTAAGCTGACACAAAAAAGCAGGATTTACCAGTTTACATCACTGCATTCAGTTTCAATGTTACATTTTGCAAATTCAGTTTTATTCTCTTGCACCATTCTGTTTCTTAGCAGGTATATTTTTATATAAAATATAAAACAACTTAAAGTACAAGATTTTTGCATCCCAACCCCCTACTACTTATTGGAAGCCAAGCAATTCAGATCAAGAATAAGTCAGCAGAGTAGAAGTGAATAAGGAAGAAACATCTCCACTGGGGAAGGAGAAAGTGGATGAAGCAAAGATGAACAGATCTAAATATTGACATAAAGTGTCTTCTTTCAGAAATTTTGCCCGTGCTACTTCTAAATTTGAAACGAGAAATGTATTGTTCAGAAGTCCACCAGAATTTTATACAAATAACTACTTGCCCAACACATACCAGTTTTTATTCCATTTGTGTGCGAACTCAACAAGCAGGATGAGTTGAATGGCAATGAAAAGGAAACCTCCTGTTGCTCCTACGTAGCGCCAGGCTGCAAGGCAGAGAGGCAGAAAATAGGTCAAACTGCAGTCTCCTTTCCCTTGAGATAAAATGGAATTATTGTCTATGCAGTGAAGCCATTATGCGGTTTGAATATCTCAAGCCCACAGATGTAGCAGCAGATGAGAGATTTGAGCTGAAAGGCCAGCTCAGCTAACTCAAGATTAGCTCGCTGATTAATTCAGCTTGCAACCTGCTACACTTTCAAAGTAAGCCTATTAGGACATTTACTGAGTTTCCCTAACCTACAGAATTTTTGTGGAGACTATGAGTTACTACATTCAGACAGAAAATACTGAAACCTTTATTTGTGACTGGCAGGAGGGAGGTGGTGTAAAGGCATTTCGCAGGAATCTAAGCCCTGAAATTGCAAGGTACTGGAACCCAGGACTAAAAAGGGCAATTTCTTCCCTTCCAGATTCCAGTACCACAGAAAAACAAAGGTGGGGCTTATCCATTTATGAATGTTGTCCTGAGCCACTCCCAAAGAGATGGGAACAGTTGCTATTCACTGACTAGTTTTAAGACAGGTTATTTGACTACTTAACCACCACTGACCTACATATATACTATATTTGGGTAGCTGTTTGGATACTTCAGACAACAGATCTCTTATGTGCAACACCAGAAGTCTCTGAGGAAATACAGATACCTATTTAAATGTCTAGTTGCGCACGCAGCTTGTGCTGCTGTGCAGGGCGTAGCCTATAAATGACTCCAGGTGTCCAGCTGATTTCAGTGAAGAAGACCAAGGAAGTGCACTAGCAAAGTTCAGCCATATCCTACCATTGTGTTTTCCTTTTGAAAAAAGCCTGTGTAAGTGAAGTGAAAGAGCAGAACAGTCAGGGCATGGTATCCTTAGCAGATGATGTAGAGATTATTTTTTTTTTTTTACTGTACCATAAGCTCATTATGAAAGCAAGCAAAAACGCCGTTTGTCTGGTTTTACTAAATGTATTGTTTGCACTTTGATATGCATGCTGTTCTTCAAACAAATAAAACAAAAACCAGTAGAAGCTAGCATGTAAAAAAGTATACAAAAAGAGGCAGAGAATAAGGTATGCATGTGTGTTTGGGAGAGGCAGAGTCAGAAAAAGTAGACCGCCAGTGGAGTAAGTAATTAAATAGCCAGACTCTCAGGATCTCCCACTGCCACAGGCAGGACACTGTAGGATAGTTTATGGATCCATCAGAGGTAAGGTTAGCCTGGCCAGCGTGAATTTAACACTACAGCCCGCATAAACATAGTGCTTGCACGTAATACTCCTCCTTCGCGATTAACGAACTGCTAAACAGGTTAAACATGGAAAGAGCATTTTTTTTTTTAAGGAAAAAAAAGCAAACTGGGAGAATGCTCAAAAACAAAAAAAACCCCAACAAATAAAGACAGTGCAAGTTTCTTGATTGGGGGGAAAAAAAGGGAAAACAAAATGACACAATACCCACACCACCTGTAAATCTCAAATTCAGGGGCTACTTGGAGGAGATTTAAGCAGGATGTGCAGAATACAGCTTTAGACAGAACAGTCAAGAGCTAATTTGGGGCTAGAAAGCTTGTTATGCTTTATCTCCACACTAGGTTAGACTGCTGTTGAGAAACAGCACTCTAATCACCACAAAAAAGTTCTGTTTCCCCCTTTGCCCAAGCACGTCTTTTCTTGACAACTGTTCACCATGAAAAAGGTTACTTGCAAAGATGACAGGCAATCTTGCTTGCTCATGAGTACAATGCATTGCACCGCTACATCTTTCTAATCCAGTGATTAGATACTATGGACAAGCACATACAGCCATCCCCTGACTTCACAAACGGATAAGGAGCCCTGACTTCTGGGGCATCAGACTGAACCAGGACCAAACAAACAGCTAGTAAGAGCAAGAAGCTGAATTGCACCTATCAGTGGTTCACCTGAAGTGGTTTTTACCTTAGTTTCCCAAAGTACTGTGCTCATAGTATGTCTGCCCACTGTATTCTCTTCCCCCATGTTCCTCCTGCCTCTTCCCTTTTTAAACACCCCGGACAGAGGAGATTGGTGTTGAACACACAGGTAACCAAGCAAGACTTAGTGGAAGCAGGCAGCAGACACAACCGCCCCTTTGCACTACTGATCCCATCCCTTTCCATCCACCCAGACTCAACAACTTTAGGGCTTACAAGCACCTGGAAAACTGAAGAGTACAAACTCATCTCAGCATCACTGGGAATTTTGCTCCTAGCCCACAAGAGGCCTGTGAGAAGCCCTCAACAGAGTTGGCATTTAAGCACTGGGGCAGTACCAGCACTCCTGTGCGGTGCCACAGCATCTTCCAAAACTGGAAATGCTTCAGGTACGGCAGGGTGCTCAGCAGAGCACTGGCAACATGCCCCAAGAAGCCTAATTCTACCTTGCTGCATTTACGTCACCAGCCTGAAAGCTAACAATACCCTGAATGCTTTTGCAGCACTGCAGGTTTCTAGGCAGCCACCACCAGTGCCCAGCAGGTCACCATCCCCCCTTGAGCACTGGCACCTCTCCACCACGCAGCATGGTCCTCTGCTGCTGTGCTACAGCAGAGCTACCTGCACAGGCCAAACTAACACACAGCTCTGCGTTCCTGAGTGAACAATTTCTTGTGCACCATTACAGCTCCCTGCTTCTTAAAAGAATTTGCAAGACAGCACCACAGTGGTATTTTTACCTACCCTTTTGGGCCACTCTTGGGTCAGAAAAAAACCATGCTCTTTACTGCACACTGACATGAAGACCATGTACTCTGTGCACACAGAGTTACCCCCATACAGCTCCAAATATTCCTTTTGTACCTGGACTATACTGGCTTTACTTGAAGAAATATGGCAATATTCACATTGATCTTTTACCTTACAGACCTTTAGGATTTATAACCATGCACAAGGTAGTACAGAACAAAGCAGCATAACAAAGCAAGAAGGACATACCATTGAGGAAAGTGTCCTGATCAGGAATGAAGAAGGCTCCTGAGCACATTGCTGCCAGAAGTATAAGTTTAATGAGCCAGAATCTGGACAAAAGAAGAGGAAAAAAAAATAAATCATCTGGTTGTAATAGGAATTAGAGGTCTTCAACTCAAGTACCATGAGAAATCTCTATTTAAAGTCCAACAAGAGAAAAAAGAGCCTTTGATGACTAACTGTCACTTTAGTTAGTTTTCACTTGACTACATTATTTCTGACAAAAACTGTAAAATCAACTGGGTTTTGTTTTGGCTTTTTTTTTTTTTTTTTTTGCCTGGTACTACACTCAACTGGAAAGCAGGCAGCACAAACCTGTAAACAGAAGTGGAAATGAAGCAATCAAACAAATACTCACCCATTATGAATGTATGCTCGGCAGCTTTTGCTGCTGTTAATTTTGATGGTGAACAAGAAGAACAAAAAGAAGAAACAGGCCATTCCAAAACAGACTTTGTACACTGCAGAGTATCCCACCAACTTCTCGCACATCTCACCCGCCTGAATACCCTTGCACATCTGCTTGTAGAAAGGAATCTGAAAAGCACAATACGTTACAAGCTGTTAGACAGGACACAGGGCTCCTCGTAACCAAGCACGTCTACATCTACACACCACCTACTTTTCACTGGCTTCACTTAACACCTTTCAGTCTTGATAGCCCTCAGCCTGGATTTAAGGGTTCAAGGGACATAAATGTAAAATACAAGGGACTGGAGTTTTCCAGAGCCTCCACTCTCAACTCCTTCCAGATGCTTTGGGGTACAAGTCCGCCTCCCTTTCCTTCAGCTCTGTTGGCTTAAGCCATCCCTGCCCCTAACTGCTTATCCCATCACCCCGGGGACCCTCTCCCTTCTTCCCATGCTTTACAGAAAAAGACTTTGATTGCTTCAGCAATCCATCTCACATGAGCCATACCAGTGGTTTTACCAGCTGAAGGGGCATGAACAGGGCTGCAGGGCTGAAAGATCTGGCTCGTGCTGCCCTAGGTGGAAATGTAGACCGAAGCACACCCAAGCTGCACAGGGACAGCAAGCCCCCTTCCCTACATCCCAGCCTCCGAGAAGGAGTCGTGCTAGTTGCCCTAGTTTTGTTTAAAATTAACAGAGAGGCAGGAAAATTCCACCTTTCTCTTGACTCATTAAATATTTGCCTTTGAGGCCTTGCTCTCGCCACAAGGGGAAAGCAAACAGCTGCACATTTTGGCTTCAGTTTCACCAGGCAGACATGATGCTGCGTGCTCAAAAAAGCAGGTCTACGTGGCCAGGACCCACTCCTGTGGGGTGCCTCTGTGCAGACACCTCCCCTCACAGCCGGGGAGCTATTCAGCTGCGCAGAAACACAGGCATTTAATTAGAAAAACCCTGTTTGTTTCAAAGAAAGAAAGGCCTCTCTGTACGCTCACAGCCCTTAGCTGAGGCTGGTGAGACCAGTCGAGCAACACATCAAACCCGCTGAAGCCGATCGCTGCTACCTGCACAGGTAACTGGAGAAGACGGAAGACAATTTGTGCCAGGACACAACATGCACAAATAAATAACTTGGGCAAAGGAAACAGGCATCAGACCATAAAAAGATTCAGCCAGGCCAGATTTTGCTTAGGAAAAATATACAAAGATTGTGGGAACACCATCACTGAACATTTCCAAGAAATTGGCAAAGATAGGAGTCTCTCCTTCCTTCGGCAGGCAGCTCAGTACACAAAACCAGGACAGGGAGAGAACAAACAGGACTCGAGAGCAAGCGATCAGGCAGCATTCCCAGCTGGGTAGAAAGCCATCTGAGATGCAGGAAAAAAAGGGATAAACACGTAAACTGCTGGCTTCCAGCCACCAGGTTCTGAAAGCCAGCTTCCCTCAGCAGGGTATGCAACTTCCCATCCTCTGCCAGCAACCCAAAGCACTCAGGAGCTCAACAACCCTCCTCGCAGTTTCCCAAAAAGAGCAAGTATTTTAGCAGCTCACAGCAACACCGAGTTGCTGTGCTAAGGGTAGCAAACCTAACTATGGTAGCAAGCTGATCCTAGGTGGGCTAGAATCAGCCAAGGAGACAAACGGCAGGTCTCAACGCAGCTGTGTGGTGTTACGGGAATGGATTCAAGATGGACCACTCAGATGCTCTTTCAGAGATGAGTAGCCACTGTGGAAGTAGCTGGACAGTAAGCGAGTAGCTGTGGCTAAGTCGCACCCAGGAGTTTTTAAAGAGCTCCTGAGAAATTGTCTGGAGCATCAGCAATGCCTTTCCCAGGTCTTGAAAGGCAATGCAACGTCAGATGGGGCAAATGTGCCAGCACTCAAAACAAGCAAATGGACTGACTGGAATAACAGAGAGACCTATCAATGCCACAGTGATGCCAGGGCAAGCCAAGGGGCCACAGCAATGCAAACTGGGCTGTCAATTAATGCTTTCCGGTTCTTTGCTTATAATAACCATCAGTCAGCAGAGATTAAAAAGATGCATAATATTGAACTAACAATATTCCTGAGAAGATTAGGTATTTTTTGATATAGATGATTGTCGTGACCAAGGAGAGAGACTTCTGTAACATCTGTACTTGGCACCAAGCAGCATTTTGCTGATGAGACTTACAGAACAAAACAAAAAAATACCATGGAACTTGATTAATTGACTAGCTAATTAAAAACAGATCTCTGGGTAACTGTAAATGGGCATCTACTTTAATTGCATAGGTTTCTACGGAGATTTGGATGGGATTTTTGACCCTATATGTTCTTTTCTCCATTTAGTAGTAATTTCCTTACAGATCTGGCTGAGAGAAAATAGATGGATTCACAAGAACAATAGCTCAGTTTGTGCCTACATAAGCAACAAAGAGCTCAGCCGTCATGTAGTATGCACAACACTATGCAGTAATAAGTGATGGCCACAGGAATAGTCCTGTGGGATCGAATGCCCTTTTTGGAGACCCGTGATCCTGAAGGAACAAAACAAGAATAAACCCAAACTCTTGGGGATCCTGGCAGATAGTAAACACAAGCACAATGCTGGGGACAAAAGGGCTGATGTAATGAAAAGGGAATGTTTTCGTGAGAGGATGGTCTACTGCTGGGAACAATTTATCAAGGCTTATGTGACTTCTTCACTGAAAGTTAAAGACGACTTTTTTTTTTTTCTTTAAAAAAATTTTGTACCTCCCAAACATGTTCAGTTGCTGCCCAGCTTATGTGATTTACCAGACTTTCCATTTGCTGGATAGTTTTGCCAGCTGTTAAAGTGACAGATTAGTTATTTGCCAAGTTTGATACAGTGGAATATCTACTTTTAGACCTTTAAACGCAACGTAAGCTAAATTCTTCAGTCTCTGAGTAGGGGACAAAACATTTTTGCTACAGAAACTCAGTATGTGCTCAGATAACATAAACGCCTCGGCTGCTGCGCAAGCAATGATGTTATCACAGCAGTGTCAGTAGTTTTCCAAGTGCAGTGAAACCCTTTGAGACGATAGCAACATCTACAGAAGCAGGAACAGGCTGCCCTGAACTTGCTTTCCCCTCACTGCAAGCTGCTGGCGCCCGAAATAAATGCAGTGCAAGAAGCAAGCCAACAGGACCACACCATGTCCAAACTCCAGCCAGCTGGGGCTTGGCCACCTCTGAGCTTGGGTCCGTCTGTCTGCACCCAAACACGTGAATGCAGGAGCATGGGAAATAGCATCAGAGGGGGAATGGGAAGGAATAAGTGTGTAGAAATGGGCCTAAAGAGCCCAAAGGAGACTGCTTTCATCTGGATGTCCTCATACAACAGAGGGAAAATATGGTAAACAAACTTTCTTATGGAAATGGAGGAAGCATGAAAGAAAATCTGTGTAGGTGGGGAGACAAGGGCAAAAACACATGTAAAACCGCCTGTCTTGAACAGTTGAGAAATGGAATAGAAAACCAAAAAACAATCAGACCAAAACACATGCCATCCTGCAATCTGTGGCTAAATTCCTACTAGAAATAGGCAATGGGCATCTGCACTTAAAAAAACTCATTTTTTGGTAGCATATTTGGGTTTTAACATACTATAATGCAGTTCAAGGCCAAGATATAAACCCAGCTGGGGAAACATGGCTGAAAGTATGCTCTGCCAGAACATGTAACCGTGTAGAACTGAAATGCTTTGACACAACTGAACTGATGTTTACTGGTGTTTGTTTTCCTGAAAACATCTTTCTTATTTTTCCTTTCATTATTTAAGTAGGACATGGTTATTTTCAGGTTGAAACCACTAGTTTTGAAACACCTTTAACATTGAAATAATGTTTTGATTTTTTTTTTAAATTAAATTTTTAACAGACCAAAACAATGCTGTCCCTTTTCTTCTCTCAATTATCCTTTGAAAGCCTGTGAAATGCAAGGATTTGCTTGAACAGAACATTTGTAAGTAAAGCTGTACCTGTTTTTTAAAAAAAAAAAAAACAAAACAGAATAACTGGGGAAAAAAAATGGATCAAGGCATAGATGCACTTCAAGTTGGGTCCTGCTTTGTTTCCTTATGGAACAGAGTCAAGTCTCTCAACCATTTTGTGTAACTGCATATGGGTCTTTTCTGTCTTTCTGTCCCCATCACTGAGGCTCTCGTGTCTTGATGTATGCTCTGCCCCATCTTTTGCCTTGATAACACAACCTTGCTCCTCTGAAATCTACTCTACATGCTACTATTCAAAATATTTTCCTGGTCAAAACAACCCATTCCTTCCCTACCTCCCCAGTGCCTCTTGCTTCTTCCCCAGAGATCAAACACAAATGCCTTGGTTTCTTTGCACATTTTTCAGAATTTAACCCTTTGGGCCTCTCTCCCTTGGTGTCCTGTGGGTGCAGGAACAGTTCAGGGGATGGGGAAGATGAGTGAAAACAACAGAGAACCACCAAGCATCCACCCCCCCAGCAAAAGACACTGTTAAATTCTTAAGGCTCACCACAAAATACGATTTCCTCAAAATGCTGCTGGTTAGATTAGGAACCAAGCTTTTGAAACCATAACCAAATACTCCACAGGTACCATGTCCTCCCACTAACGCACGGTTTCATCTCCCTGCCAGCTTTGGTGAGGATACGGAAGTCGGGTTCCCTGGGACAGTACCTTGTTTTTCCAGCCATGTTGCAGGGCCCAGAGCAGGTCCTCAGCTTTGGGCTGGCACCTGCAGAGTCTGCCTTCTTAGGAACTAAAAAACTGTCCTAAACGTGTTCTAACAGACAGAATGCATGACCATGGGGGTAGATAAATACTGCAAACCAAACATTTTTTAAAAGTCTGTGTTTAAGGTGACCATCAGAGATGTACGTTTGCTGTTGCCTCCTCTCAAAATAATGCCGAAGGACCAAGTGCTACAATAAATACTTTTAGAACTACTTTAGACTTGGGACTTTATAGCCAATGAACAAAAAAACCCTCTCACTCACAAGGGAGAGATTCCTTTCACGGAACATCATCACAAGCATTTGATCTCTAAACTGCTAAAGCAGACACACGGTTCCCCGCCAGGACTATGGCTCCATAAAGGACTGCACTAAAAATTTAAATTTTGATTTTTTATTTTAATACAAAAATTAAAGCAATATAAGTAAAATTAAAGTTCTCTCTCCTCACAAGAAATAGAGGGTGAAAACCCAGAAGCATTATGCAAAGTGTTTGCTTACAGTCTGACTTCTGGAGCTAGGAGTGCTCCACAATCCAGCGAAAAGTGAAGGAATCGGTAAGTGCCAAGCACTTTCAAAACACAGTTCATCACTGGGAGCTGAGACTGGTTAGTCTGAAAAAATATTTTGAAGGTGCACTCTATTACAACTGGGCTGAATTAGCTTCAGGAGTCTTTGAACTTTTAACAGCCCCAAACATAATTATTAAATTAGAGAGCAGACAAAGAAAGCCTACTTTCAGATGGTACATTTCCCATTCAAAGACATCAAATGCTCTAAATTAAGAGGGTGATTATCTTTCCACTTCACACTAACAGCTACTCTTTGTGCCATTTCTTCCCACACCGAGCTTTCAAGACTATGAACTGGAAAAGAAATTTGGCAATACTGAAAAGCATGTTGTTGAAGGCTTCTTGAATCACTTTCCTGTTGGATAAAGAGTGAGTATTTTTTGTTAGGGATACAAGCTGCATTAAAACCACACTACTAATGGAAAATGACTTTATGAAATTTGGATATGAGCTCGTAATTTGTCTCCCACACTTGAGTTCCTTGGGTTATTCGCTTTATTGCCAAGCTAAGTAAGTCAAAGTAATTCCTGGCAAGCAATTTCAGCACGCACATGTTGAACAGTTTTTAAGTCGCAGCTCACAGGCAAGCATCATGTTTGTACTGACTGCTCTTACAGGGCTGTCAACAACTTCTGGTGGCCAAGGGTAAGAAGGTGGCACTAGATAATTCAAGCAAAGCGCTATTAAATGAAAGAAAATTAGGACAGGACATACAAAGAGGGTACAATGGAAAGAAAGGAAGGTCACTGGCAGCAGAGCACAAACGCCCTCAAACTAGCCCCATCATAAGCCCGCTGTTTCATCTGTGTTGCAGGCACAAGGTGTTACCACCAGCTTCTGGATCCAGGCTGCTGCGGAGGGATTCACAGACAACTGAAAGTCAAGCGCAGAAGGTAAGCAGGGCATCAACTTGACCAACAACTGGTTAAACAAGGAAACAGCCTTAACTATGCACCCACCGGCACTCCCTTTTGGGAGGGTAACACAAAACAGCTAGATGCTCCCAGGGAGGGAAGCCTTCTGCACCTCCAGGGCAAGCACATTCACAGCCTGGAAGCAGGAAAACCTTAGTCTTTAAGAATTGAGCAATCCAGCCATTGTTCCCTCTACTTAAAACCAGACTTCTTGTAGTTTGTAAAGGGTGAGAGAGAGGGTTTGTGCTACTGAGAGCAACTTGGGTGGCTTAAAAAAATCAAACCAAAGATGTGGTACAACAGGTCTAGTGTGTAACCACAGGCAGGCTGGTGAGCATTTAGCTTAGGAAAGTTATATTAAGACTCTGAAAGAAACTTCAGTTTTAAAATCAAGTTTTAGCCACAGCTCTTTCCATGCTTTTGAAGCTTTTTAATTAAAAAGACAATTAGAGATGAACAATATCTGCTGTGGTTAAAAGCCATGTGAACAAGATGACTCAACACACAACAAAGAAAATCCCTTGTAAAGGATCCGCAGCATTGTGCATTGCAGTAGTCTGTCACACAACACCAAGAACACAGAATTAAAATTATAAATGTAACGCTTGAAGAGTTATTTTCTAATTTGCTGCTTCTGCTACTAAACAAGTTGCCAGAGACAAACTCAACGTTAGACAGAAGCAATTTGTTGTGCTATAACATGTTCCCTAACAGCTTCTACTGACGCTACCCGCACAGCAAACGTGGGATGGGTTCACTGCAGCGGGTTTCCGCACAACGAAAGAAGAGGAAGGCTGCTAGTCCTGTGATCCTTGACTCTTCCTGTTGTGAAACACACTCGACGGGTGAGCAATTGACAGGAAGGGGCTGAGCGTGGAAAATCATCCTGTCTGGGTTTGGAAGTGTATGGGTGGAGGGAACTGACCGCCTCTTCGGAGGGAGTGCCCCTATACATGAAGAGCTGTGGAAGGAGCCCCCTTTCCTTCCAGGGGCCGCAGTGGGTTCAGCTGTCTTACTTACGTGTGTTTTCATTTCGTTTGCTACTGTTGTTGACATCATGACACAACAGATGATAGTCACCAGGATGAAGTAAAGCGCATACATGAAGCGGGTGCTGGTTGACTGTTTTATCTTGGGGCAGCATCTGCAGCACAAGGAACAAGCGGCAGTACCGCAGCAGCAGGCCAACTGCAAAGTAAGAAAAAAAAGACAAGTCATTCCATCACCGCCTTTAGCTTCCCTGTCTGACTTTTGCAATAGAAACCTGGGAGACTTCCTGTAAAACTCCAGAATTTCTTAAGTCCTCTCCTCCCAGCTGAGCAGCATTTAAGTGGAAGCAGACTGTCTTGTTTATCAAAAGTCACTAGGTTTAAGCACGTCAGTTTCTAGCTTTCCCACACGCTAAGGATGAGAGTGACGGGGATGAGGAGGAACCGCTCCCAATTCCTTAATCCTGCTCTTTGCTATCTCTGTGCAGCTCGTGGTCCTGACATGTTTCACCCAGCAGAACAGGCATTACAACCATAAGGCTCTGTTTCCTGCAATATACTCTACTCGCTCCGTAGTGAAAATACAAACCTGCACAAGAAGGGCACAGATTCCAGAACTGTTTGCTTTTAACATACAGAAAAAAACCTATTTTGTTTCTAAGACAAGCTGGAGGTTTTGTTTCAAAACAAGCTGTACAGGTTCATTTAAATTCACCAGAACCATACCGTCCCTTTTAAGGTGCCCTTTATGATAAACACACGTACAAAAAGATCTAATTTTTTTGCGCTACGAAACTTTTTATACTACTAAAGACTCTGAGTGAATTAAAGGGGGTAGGGAAAACTGTTTCAGCCACACTTTGGGATGGCTGTGCTGAAGGCTTTATAAAAAGACAACAGCTACAAACCCCCCCCAACAAACTCAAAACAACAAACAAAAAATTACATTAGCAGTTCTAAATATTTTGGGCTGTAGAGACAGAATCTGGAAATACTTGGCTTGCTGCAAACAAAGCAAAAGACAGCTGAGCTTGAAGGACCCAAAATACAATGGCACCATCTTGCACTGAAGAAAGCCGGAGAAGAAATGCAACTTCACAGTTATTTAGACACACTTTGCAAATGTGAAAGCTGTGATTCCACATGCAAGATGGCAAGGAAAAAAAATCCACAGCTGCAAGGAAAATAATACCAAATCACACTTAACTGATACTGCCTTCAATGTTTACACGTAATTAGAGACAGAATTTGTTGTGTATTTTCGTTCTTTTCTACACACAACTGAGAGTCCACCAAGATAAAAACCAAGAGGCACAGCAAAAGCACGTAATTGCCTTACTCAACAGGGAAAAAGGTACTAAATAAATCCTGAAAGGGATCTAGCTTGATGCTGATTATTTCCTTGCTGCCAACAGTATCATCGACTTTCAAAGAAGCTGGATTCACCTTCCCTCCCTTCTACTTTTAGAAAAGTCAAATATAAAAATATAAATATAAGCCTTATTTTTATACATAAGGCAGCACTGTCCTTGGCCAGGCTCTTCCTTGCAATAGTCAGCAGCTTCATATGGCTGCCGTGCTTAACCCAGCAGCTGCAACCACAAGAGGGATTTTTGGACACCAGCAGGCGGCCAGGAGCAGGGAACCTCTCTTCCAGGTCCCATTGCTGCAGATCCAGAGCAATCTCACCCTTCAACACCCCCATTTTCGAGGGGCTCGAGCACACCGAGGCCACTTTTTCCTGGTGTTTCCTCAGCCCTGCAAGGGGCTGTGGTCATGTTCAGAGGGCCCCTCTGCTTTCTAGCAAGCAGTTGTACAAGATGGATGGCTCTTCTTAGCCCTTGCCAAGGGATTCAAAATGCACACGTGCCACATTTGAGTCATCCAGGCAAACTTCACTTGTTTGTATGTGCCTTTAGGCTCCAAACCACCACGTGCCATTTTCTTCCCAGCATCAATGACTGTCCAACCCGGAGAAGTGGGTTTCATGTGTGTGTTTGAAGACACGCATACCTGATACAACTCCACAGAGTGTCACAGCCAGAGTGGTCGATCAAAGACACCCAAATCCTTTTGAAGAAGTGTCTTGAAAAGACTCCCAGCTTATCATTTCCTTGCCATGACTATCTGCTGCAACACCCGAGCTCAGGCTTACTGCCCTCAGCCCTGCAGAAAGGGGCTGAAAGTCACCTTGCCTTGCTCGACGATGGCTCTTCAGTTTGCAGAAGACACGAAACGGGGACAGTCCAACCTGGCTCCCACTCTGCCCTTCTCCCAGTTCACTGGTGTACCTCATGCCAGAGGAGACGGGGGCCTCAAAGCATGCAGCTGCTAAAACTGCTGCTGCTGCAGAACAGAAATCCTCCCCAAAACACACAAAGCTCCCACTGTGGGGAATAAACAGAATGGGCTCGTGTTGGCACCAAAGCTGGAAATTAAAAGTACTACGTGCATAAGCACATCATGCAAGTATACTTTCAAAATAGAAGGCAGTGGTGACTGAATGGCAATTCTATTTTTTATTTGTAGTGAAATTAAGTTAACTTTTACAGCATCAACTACAAGTCCAAGAAATAAGGAAGCTATGGCAAGTTACCGATTCAGCAAACAAATGGAATAACATTTCAAAACAAAAACACACCAGAAAACTGTAATCCCTCCACTTCAGAATTATGGAGAAAAAAAAATGAGAAGAGTAAGACTAAAGGCCTGTTCAATCTGTACCAGCCAGATGCAAAGTATCCATGATGAACTTCAGCTGCAGGCCATACCCACCATAATGTTAAAAACTACAGTACAGAAGTAAAAAGGTATGCAGCTTTGGCATTTTTAAGGGGAACAACATTCTAAGCCAGGTGCTGGAGAGCTCTGCCAGTGAAACCTCATCTACATCCAGCAACGTGTCTGCTACTCCAGTGCTGGGTCTCTGGAGCTGCTATTTAAAGCAACAAATACTTAAATAGAACATACAGCTCATTTATGCATTGTTCCACATTACTTAGAGAGACTTTAATGATAGTTTCTAATAATGAGCATGTACCATATATATTGGCAATATTTGTGAAAAATACCAGTGTTTCCATCTTTTTTTGAGATCCATTCCTTTAAGCACTCTGAATAGCTGTGGAAACTGTAGAAGGTTGGTTAGGTTGTTCAGCCACAGGCACAAATTTGGTGTTTGGTTTTTTTTTTTTTTTTTTTAAACTCTGGTTATGACTAACTACATTCTAGAGTGGGCCGCAATGAAATAGGTGTTACCCAAAAATAAATGAAAGTGGTCTCTGTCCCAACGAGTAAGATGCTGGCTGGCCACAACCTACTGACCCAAGAGGTTTCAAAGATGTTGTCTTTCAAAGAGGTGTCTTCAAAGACCACCTCTATAACAAGTTCTCTGTCAAAAGGTGCAGCTAAACTCCGCAGTCCCTCTGATGGCGCGTGTTTTACCGTGGGCATGGCCCGTCTCGCCCCATCTCTGCCCATGGACTGCAGCAAGGGTCTGTCCAGGGACTCAGGACCCACTGGTGCCAAAGTGTGAGCTGGTAACGGTGATTCTTCCCATATTAAAAAAATTGAGCTGTGAAACAAAGCAAGTAACATCATAAATCTTTAACAGATTTAGTTTATCATTAAGCAAAAGCTCCTCCAAAGGAGAGGTTCTGCCGAAGGAAGGTGCTGTGTGGTTCTCAGTACAGAGACAACGCAGACAACCTACGGTCTGCGATGGATTCCAGCAGGCAGCTCTGGAAAACCCTGGTCTGCACCTGCACAGCTCCTTCGAAGTCCTGTGACCCCTCCTAGTCCTGGGTCCACCAGAACCCAGCACTACAGCACCCGAAAGCCAGGATGCTGTGGGCAGGAGCCTGTCACGCTGCAGCAGGTTCTGGCTTCAAGTGTTCCTCACCCAAAGGCTCCCACAACTCAGGCAGCAAGTGCCTCCTACTCTACCTTCCTCTCCAGCTTTACATCTCCTCACCGGGTGAGCACCACCGTCTGACAACAATTACAAGCACTACGCAAATATTTATGCTTTCCACAAACACTTACAATCAGCCGGCCCTCTCGCACTAACCCACTGTGATGCCAGGTCTCCACCAGGCAGAGCAGCTGCCAGCTTTCCTTGGTGTTCCTCTTTCGGAGCTCAAGGAGGGTGCAGTGACAGCTTGCCCAGGATCCCGAAACTTGAAAACCTTAGTGCACTTGCAAACAGACCATCATCTGACCTGCCTGGATGACGGCGGACTCAGTGGGTTTCACAACAGCAGCTGTAGAAAGCTGCGTGGGAAAATCTTCTGTTAAAAAATATTCAAAGTGCAGTTTCACAGACAGCTCTTCTGGTAGCCAGTCTGGCTCAACAGCCACCGGCTCCCCCCCACCCCGCCT
>NW_009648250.1:1536556-1541334 GCF_000708025.1 Charadrius vociferus | reverse complement strand
CAACCCAACAAAGAAAACTAACGGCTTGAAAAAAGGGTAAAAAAAAAAAAAAAAAAAAAGAAAAAAAAGACATCTTGATCCTTCTTGGCTGATGATGTATTATGCAATGGCAGAAACAGTTTTACCATTTCAAGTGAGGGCACAGCGGGGAGAGCAGAGGTGAAAGCCTCGCAGCAGTCCCGCATGGTTTGACCCTTCTCTGAGCAGACGTTTCCGTGGCGTTTTCTTACCAACTCACGCGATTTGAGCGCAGTAGGTTCCTGTCAATGCAGGGGAACAATAATGTTTACATCCACGCAGCGAGGAGCAGAAGCAAGCAGCCTATTTAACAGCCCTAGTTCGTGCAAATCACTTTTCCAGTATGGGCAGGCCTGGATGTATTTGCACGCTCCTACCTTACGCCAGGCTGGGGAGTACCTATGGTTAACAAGAGTTAGACAGGTTAACGAAACAGGGTAAAAGCAGGTTTACCAACCTGTGCACAAGCTATCAGTGCCCAACAGTGAATACCCCACCAACATATACTTAACATCTGCCACACACTCAAGTCTTGACTTTTGCAAGCTGTGATCCAATCTGATAAATCAGTGGAATGAGGTATGACGGCAATGTTAAGCACATATGTAACTGTTTACATACAAGACTGAGAAGTAAAGTCAATACTTCTGTACAGACAGTGACATTTTTAGAAGGTGTTTTCCAAAGACATTTCCAAAAAAATCTCAAAGGTTGTAGAAAATATTTGGCACAGCGATTAAAATAAAGCGAGGAGTTTCAGGATCACTGCCCAAAATAGCGTACGGTATTTTTAAAATATACAAACCACAGGGAAGTATCAAGCTTATCACAACAAAGCACTCTTCCTTTTGGGAGACTTTAGCAGAAATGGTAAAAATCAAAGGGAAGAAGAGCACATGAACCAAAAAAAATAAAAAAAAAGTGCACATGTAAATGAAACGAAGACTCAGCAGCGTTTCATCTCTCCCCTCATGACTGGCCACCCGGCCGATGAGGCCGAGGAGACCGCCTGCCTTTGCCTTCCGCCTGCCCGCAGAGCACAGGAATGTGCCTTGCTGAGGCTTCTTTTCACCGGGGCCTACAGAGGCTTAGTTTTTCATGCGCTGCTTGATTACTTGACTACCAGCATTATCCGGGCTGTAAGATTTGCAGATAATGGGGTCACTGAGCTGTTAACAGCAGCCTCTATGAAAAGCACCCCAACGTCTCCTCTGAGAGCACCCAAGCAGGCTGGAGGAGCCAAGCAGCCATCCCTGCACGAGTAACGCCCTGGCGCCACTACACGCCGGCCCTCGGACTTTGAGTTTCAGGAGGGAGCATCCAGCAAGCCAACCATTTTGTTAGCCCACTGGTTCATGAAAGCAACAGACGCCTGATGCCGGGTGCCCCATGTGTTAGGAGCCGTGCTCAAACTGTGATTGAAAACCCCTGCTGTTATGCCTACACATTTTGCAAAGGTTTCTCCAACTGGCCGCGTGATTACACAGCCCTTTGTCCCTGTGAAGTAATTAAATTCACCGAAGGGGTGTCATTTTGTCCTTCCTCTGACTTAGCTGGCTTTTCACTGCTGCTGCTTTAATATTCGCTCACCACGTGGCTTAAGCCCGGAGGTTTTGTGACCAGCATACCAGTTAATCAACCGACGACCTATTTTTGGCAGCACACCTCACGCTGCAAACTGTGAGAAATTAAAACCGACTTCGGGGAAAAGCCACGCCAACCCGGAGGCTGCCTGGACCCCGCTTCCCAGCCAGGCGTTCCTGCCCCCAGCCCAGTTTCCAAAGCAAAGGGCTCACACCCTGTGCCATGGGGCATACCTGCTGTATGGCACCAAGCAGCGCAAAACCGAGGTGAGAAAGCAGCAGTCAGGACAGCTAGAGCAAAGAGCTGCCAGGAGGGAGAGCCACTGCCAGGCACCGGCAGAGCTGAAGTTAAGCTGTGCTGAAGATGCTGAGCTGCTGCCTCCTCGCTCGAAACGTTGCTACGCGGTGACTCAGCTCGGCATTAGAAAATAACGTCACCACAGAATGTCTAAATTACAGGCTGCCCAATGGCTCTCCTCCTGATGGCTTTTGGAAAAATCAAGACAATTTTTTAGTCTGACTGGAGCCTCGCAGCACATCGCACCACCCAGCTCCCCACTAGTATAGCTATTTTCCATCAGCGAGACCATCTAGATTTGACAGCAGGATGAGGTGGGCTGTTTGTCTCTCTGGCTACTTACATCTGCCATTAAAAACAGAAAAAAAAACACTCCAAACAAACAACGCCACTTCTCATTTGTCTGCTACAGTTTCCAGGCCCTGGTTATTGGTGTGGCTTTCTTCACTAGCTGAGACAGCCTTTTAATTACCTGGTATTTACTCCCTGCTCACCAAAGGAACCCAAACCGTTTACCCTTAGCCTCACTTGAAGGCTTTAAGACTTTTCCTCCCAGCAGCCTAAGTTGTTTGGGTTTTTGGTTTTGGGTTTTTTTTTTTTCCTGCATCCCCGCAAATTTCCCCAGCCTCTCCTACCAAATCCCAGCAGCATCATCAGCCCAGCAAGTCACCACACTCCTCTCCGGCGGGCACAGCCAAGGAGTGGATGAGGCTGTGCCCCACAGCACCCCGGCCGCGCGAGCAGCCTGCCCTCCATGCACCTCTCGCGTACAACCAGCCAGCTGACCGTAATTAAAAAGCGTATTTTATTTGCACTGGGGTCATGCCATCCAGGTTACACCACCTCCACCAGTCCTTCCATCACACCTGTGTGCTTTCAGGAGCCATTTTACATGTACACTCAGGTCGCTGACAAAAACAGGCCACTGTTTTGGTCGGTGACCTGATCCTGAAGCTTGTCTGCATTGATCTCTTCATGATCTTCACTGGAAGCAACCTCTGCTGGTGACAGGTTCAACTGTACTTTCCCATAATTTCACGGTTTTCCCACCTGCAGGTTGTTCCAGCTGACGCTGCAGCCACTTCTCTGCCTTTCAAAGCAGAGGAGCTACGAACAGAGCAACTGAAAGATGAACAACAAGTCAACAATGGCAAAGTCTGACAACGTGAGGCCATCACTTCATACAACGAGCAAATTTTCTCCAGGCTAGCTATGAAGTTCCAAGACCAGGACTCTGGAGGCAGAACAGCACACACGGGTGCAACGTGGTGCTTTGCCAGGGACAGAGAGAACCAAGGACACAGTGCAGGACAGTTACTGCTAAGTCCATACACCACAGGAGTGAAGAAGCAGTTAAAGTGAAATTTCTGCATGCATTGACTTAAAAGCACACATCTGGAACAGCTGCTTCACTTTTGATATAAATTGACAGCTCTGAGCTGTTCCACAAAGATGTTGCGTCTTTAAAAGATACTTTTGATGCTGAGTACAAGCAGACTTTAAGGCATGGGTAAAAAGACATTAGCACATTGTACAAAGTGACAAAAGCCAGTAAGTTTGTACCAAACATGAACGTTTTTTCACCACATTATATTACAAAAAAAATAATAAATCTAACTGCTCAAAGCATTCCTAAAGACACTCCAGTTCAGATCAGTGTCACGATAGCCAACTTCACGCACATTTCCAGATTGGCAGGTTCAAAATGGAGTCTGCTCACGTCTTCCTGTTGCTTACTTCTTGGTGAACACTTTTAAATACAATTACAATGACTACTCAAGATGTATCTTGAATAGTATTCCCGAACCACTGTTCTGCCTGTGACTGTAATATACAGAGCCAAGGAAAAAACATGTGAGTTCAGTCTCTTCAGAAAATGTTAAGAAGTGTTCCTGTTAAAACTCAGTGTGAGAGATGACAGGTTCACACATTTTGGATCAGTCCTACTAGACAGAAAGAAGTGCAAAACTTTCCATTTTCAGACTGTGAAGTTTTACCTGTTTAAATGCTTGAGCATACGTCATCTCTAATTGCTGGAAATTCCAATCATTAAAACGCAAGCATCACTCCCAGCATAGTTATCACTAATTAAAGTGACAATTAGATTACTAGGTGTGTCAGGAGTCCCTTCAAAACAAACAGGGAGCCACCTTCCCACAGCTGCTGTCACGGGTAAATGCTACAGCCCCCCTCAGCTCTGGCTGGCTCGATCCCTCACTGCCTCACGTTGTAGCACATGCAGATGTTGAAGACTGTCTCTTGGGTGACCTGAACAATACGACAGGTCAAATTCAGGCGGCAGAATGGTCGATCACAGCCTAAAAATCTAGGAGGCCAAGCATTTAACATGTCAAAACATATTAGAGCCCCGCACCACTGAGAAACAAACAGAAGTGCTATTAACTTGGGTATGAGAAGGATCTTGGAAGCAACCTAAGGTCCAAGGGTCTTCACATGGCTAAGCTGAGAACACCATCCAGCCTCAGCATGTGTTTGGGATGACAGCAATCGCCAGCTCCAGATGAGACCTTCAGCTTATACTGTAGTCATAACTCAGGCTTTCATTCAACTGTTCCCCTGAAACACGTATGCCTTGCACCCGCAACTGCGAGTGCATCCACTGTAATGCAAGTCTCAGTAACGGAAAAAACACCCTGCAATACCTACACTTGCCAAAATTAAAATAAAAGCAGCAGTAGGATTTATATCTTTCCACAGAAGAGTATCGCCTTGCCCTTAAAAGTGAAGGCACTGCTCTTATACTGCCTTCACTCCACAGCTGTAGAGCCATGGGTATTTAAGTTGTTTCCTTAAACCCACAATTCAACCAACTTGTGGGGTGTTGAGAGGAAAAGGCTAAAAAAAATAGGCAGCGATGG
>NW_009648250.1:1536291-1536519 GCF_000708025.1 Charadrius vociferus | reverse complement strand
AAGAGTATCTTCTGCCTCTTCAGCAGTGCCAGGGAAAGGATTCCAAGGTAGCAATGCAAGAGTCAAATGATACAATACTTACAGGATCTCACTGTCTTTTGGCCACTTTTCTCTCCCTTTCTAATCACTTTTGAATCCAGCAGCAAATTTTATCCAGCTATGGCAGGCAGATGGGGGCCTCAAAGACATTACGTTCTTACAATATCCTTGAAAACAGGCAAAAGGTTC
>NW_009648250.1:1532705-1536244 GCF_000708025.1 Charadrius vociferus | reverse complement strand
TTCAGTATTTGTTAGAAAGCGAATAGACACAAGATACCTACCTCAATGGACAAAGCTGATGAAAACAAGGCTTTGCTAATTCAGTTGTTCAGGCAACCGTTTGTTTAAAACAAAAACTCCAGGTTTTGGCAAACAGGGAAAAATGTCCTTCCCCAGTCTGTTTTTCCTAACTGCATTTAAGTGGAGTACTCTGCATTACCCCATATCAGACCTCAGACAGCTAATTTCGTCTTCAGTTGTGATTAAAAGTGGGGGCAGCTGTGGGAGAGGGTAAGACCCACAGCTAAATTTCTCTTTTTTTTTTTTAACTGACTGGCTCAGGTTAAACACGATAAACCAAACCCCTCTCATCCAGGAAGACTATTTGCAGAAGGAGAGACGTGTATTGGGGAGCAGCACGGGAAGCGGAGCCAGGCATGCCGCCGGCACCATCCCACAGCGCTGCAGTGCGTCACACCACACACATGCCCCAGCAGTGCCCTGCCATCCTCAGAGGAGACGAACCTGGATGAGGATGACAGAGCCACCCTTTTCACCATGTAATGAAAAGAGGAGACCACAAGGACAGGACTGCAAGGTCCCCTTTCCACCCTGCAGATGCAAACAGGCAGTGCTGGAGAGGCAGGCAGCTCCGCAGCACATGGGGGAGCTTCTCTCCCTTGCCCCTAAAGATATGAGCCCCAGAAATCATAAGATTGGCTGAGGCCAATCATAAAAAAACACAGTTTTTTTTTTTTTTTTTTTTTTTTTTAAAAAAAAAAAACAAAACAACACAAAAACACAAACCCCAACCCTCAGAATTAGAGGTCTGGGTATAAAATGAAAATCTGATACTCTAACTTGTGGCACATCTTACCGCATTTACTACATTGAATGATTTCTAAGTGCAGAACAATATTAAAGAAAGCACTCAAGATTTAACAGACCTACAAAAATAGCTTTATAAGCTTTAATAACTACCAGTTCTAATTGAAAAAGTCCATCTTTGTGAACAACACGGCTACAACACACTGCCCCCCCCAAAATGAATGTTAACTATCTAAATTACATTTATTTAACTCTGGAAAAAACATATTCATTGTAATAAAGATTTTCCGCAACAGCTGCTTTTCTTAACCATGATCTCAACTTTATTCTCTTGAGAATAACTACTGAAGAAAAGCCAAATGTAAAATCCTGTTTCCTGTCAATTTAAGCAGATGTTTTTATGTAATCAAAAGCATTGTGGAGGCCCAAGCCAAACTGTATTCTCACTGCATTCTCAAAATAAGTCTACCAACAAAACACTAGCAAAAGAAACATTTAGCAAGTATATTACAGCTCAGAAACCTAAAAATTGCGATTCTCTTCAAAACGAGGCTGTACGTCCCCTGATAAAAACCCACTGCAGAAACTAAAGTTTATAAATGGCCAAGTTCTTGAAAGCAAGTTCCCAGGGTCTACTTGGCAAGGATACAAGTAACACAGTAATGTTAATTAAGATTATTTTAAATAATTTTTGAGTGTAAAATCAGTATAACCAAAGTACACTGAAGTTTGGCAGCTTGCCGACGTATCCCTTAACAAAAGGAATCTGGGCTGGGAAATCTGAATGCGTTTATTCTGACAGCCACCATCAACTAGATGTTTAGCAGGGTTTGACGCAAACCCAAAAGTACCCATCGCTCATCATCTACTTCACACCAGGAAAATTTGCTGGCGTTATGAATGGAGTGAAAACGGACAGTCAAGTGATGTTAACTCACAAGAAAACTTTGATATCAGCTACGGACATCCATGCACAGTAATCACACTTTCACAGCTGAGGAGGACAATACCAAAATTCTCAGTCAGTTCTAGGAAAGCAGATCCACAGAAACAGAGCGGCAGATACAAGATATACACAGGGCAAAAATACGTTATACAAAAAAACCCCCACCCTGTGGGATATCAAACCCATTAAACTAGTGTATTTTAGCGAAAAAGGAGACACTCAACATCAGTGTTGTTTTTCAGGACTCCTATGAAGTTCCATCTTTCCTTAAGCACATCATCTCTGTTTCTGGAGGCAGGGTTAACGTCATCTTCGGGGGAACATTTAAGGAGAGGATGAATTCCTTCTCAATTTTCCAGCTTGATTAACAGTATCCGTAAAATGCCTGAGGAAGCTGGGTTGAGAGAGAAAGGACTTCTATCCCTTTTGTTTTTCTTGTGTATTAATTATGTTCAACAAACATCCCCTCATCAAGGTTGGACTAAATCAAGTCATGAGGGCAAAGACCATTTTTCCTTTTAAAAAAGTGACACTGCATGCTATTGAAACATTTTTTTATGCCATTTATCATCTTAGCCTATAAAAAGGTTACCCGCACTAAGTTCACTGGTGTTAACTAGCAATACGCCATATTTAGCACAGAAAAGTCTTACATCAAAAATAGTGCTTGAGCCAGCAGAATACACATCCCCATGGTATTGCATAATTTTGGCACTATGACCGCATCCACTTCAGGGCTTTAGCTTCGGATCCAACATCACTAAGGAGTTCAGTTTATTTACAGACTCCAAAGTGCCACATCAGTGTCAATAAAACACATTACTATCAGGTATTACTACATGGGGCAGGAACAGTGGCTTTAAGAATGTCTCAAAGTTTGGTCACACTAAAGACATGCCATTCACCACACGAGCCTCACAACAGTTTCATCCTATTGGCATTAAGTTATTTCTCCAGGAGAAACACCAAAACAAAAAAAAAAAGCAATGACAATGCAGACAGCCAGGAACCACTGTAGTAACAGCACCTACTAATAGCACTTTCTTGACCTGCTCCAAAATTTGGTTTGCACACTGCCAAAATGCATGTCCCCACAACTGCCCAGGTCTGTTTGGTGAGGCACAGGGAAGCTCACAGCGGACGGGCACATGAAAGCACACTCAGTCATCCTCCCGGCCCACAGAAGATTGGAAGAACTGCTGCCGGAAGACCAAATCTAGCCTGGGAATTCAATCTCCAGGGAAGTTCTGAGATTTTTTTTTTTTTTCCCCAGGTGGTTCACACAAAAGCAAAATGTTCACACAATAATCAGATGCTGAGGGTGGGCAGAGTGACCAGTGAAGAAATACCAATAGAATTAGGGCTGCAAGGTGTTTAAATATGCAAAACAACAGGAATAAGCTCCCTAGCCCCTTGCAGGCAGGACAAGTAGTAATGGGTTTCTGTTGCAGCAGTCGGGATTTGGGAAAACAAAGTACAAAATAAAGTGCCTGTGGGAGATGCAGTCTAACCCCAGGCTAGAGAGACAACTGGTAGGAACATAAATCCTTCCCTTGAGGGCAACCAAGGAAGAGATCTGGACAGGGCTTCGCAACCACCCTTCTCCTCCAGTTCCATGGTCCTTCATCCATCAGAAAGGATTCAATCCAGAATACACATGCACCGTGCTAAGATGCGGAGCACTGATTCACCACCCCATGGATGCTGAAGGGCACAGGTCCTGCACCGCCCTTCATCACCGCTTGCTCTCATCTCTCACATCCCCCGCCAGCACCTGCACTTGCTG
>NW_009648250.1:1503142-1531441 GCF_000708025.1 Charadrius vociferus | reverse complement strand
CGCCGCCGCCGCCGCACTCGGGGCGAGGCCGTGCGGGAGCGTCCCCCGCAGCCCGTCCCGCTCCCCAGGACACCGCCGAGATGGCTTGCCTGCTCGTGTGCCCTCGAAACCACCTGTTTCTTGGTAGCTGGAATTTGACAAACTCACCCAATAAGACAAATAAGCACAGGGATCTTCAAAAAAAAAAAAAACAAAACAAAAAAACAACCAACAAACAAACAGGGCTGAAACCTAAGTTTAACACCGCGATGCACCAGCCTCGCATTCCAACCGCTTTTCTGCGGCCCTCAGGCTGCCCGCACGTCCATGGAGCAGGCAGTCGCGTGCATTCGAAGGATGGCTTTGGGGCTGCGCTTTCCTGCGAGGACCCGAGGTCTTTCCTGGTGGATTCTGAAATACTTTCTCCAGCACCAGTTGCTAGGAACCAAGCGTAGTACTAGGCGGTGGCGGAGGGTTTCTCAGCTTCTGATGTGATGATGGGATATCTCTGCTACTGCAGACAGCAGTGAGGGTCTCGGTGGAAAGACTCCCTCACCATGTCTGCTTTGTTGCCTCTGTGTGCGTGTCTGCGCACTGTGATATATAAGGTAACTATTTGGAACTTTATTTCTAGTCTTAAACTGCCCTAGCTTTAGGAACTGAGTGTGACTAAAAGCTGTTAAACTGCATACATGTACATACATGCAGGTAACACAGCTACACCTACCAAAAAGGAAATGGGTATGGACTGCAGCAAGTATTGCGTAAAACCCCTTCCTCTTCCCTCGTGTGTGCAAACAAAGTTGACGCTTTAGGAAGTAGATCATATGATAAATCTGTATTACATAATTTGGTGTTATGCTGGGGACTGAAGAGACCAGAGTTTATAAAAAGCAGACATGTGCTTTATTTTTAATGGTGCTCTCACATCTGCATATACTCAGAGATGGGCTGTTCACCACTCTTGTAAGATTAATTCTGTCAACCAGATGGTTATTTAGCTGCAGAGGACCCCACCACAGTTCAGGCAGCAATACGGCTGATGTTCCTGCTCTGTAGGAGCAGTAAAAGTCCCAACTTCAGGTGAGGACTCCTCAAGTCAGGACCGGGGGTTGGAGTCTCAGCGCACCTCCTCTGGTTTAGAGCACCCAGAGCCCTGGGATGTGCGTCTTGGCTTTTTAAGTGAAAAATTCGTCACCAGAAAGGCTTGAGCTTCCCTGCTGTGTTGCTGGCAGGCGTTAAGCAGGCTAATAGCAAAGCAATGAGCAGATGTTACTGCATGAAAAGAACTGTCACTCTGAAACTATCCATGCATTTAGAATAAGATTTACCCATCAAATACATATTCTGAAATCAGAGAAGGCTGTTGTGTTCCCCTAATCTGATTTACTAGCCAGAAATCTTCAGCCAGCAATTTCTGCCTCAAACTGTTCCTTTTGGCAGGGTAAAGAGTGCATCTTTGAAGAGATGCTAATTCTGATCTAGGGCTTTCAAGTGATGGGGGATCCATAGCATCAGTAGAGAAAGGCAAGATGCTTTGGCCTTGCTTTGTATAAGGAATTCTATGAACACAGTAATGAGTGAGGCAGAATGCGGGCAAGAAGTGGCCCCACAGGAAGTAAGACAGCCAAGGAGTCCCCAGGAATGGAGTTAAAACTCTGGTCTCAGTTCGGGTGCTGGGGAGCGCGGAATGAAGGAAAGCGCTCGGGTATAAGTTGTAACCATGTGGCACTCCCTAGAAAAAAACCCTGGTGAGAAGCCAGTTGTGCCCTGTGAGCAAGCCGCTTTCCTCACTCAGCGTGCAGGTAAGCAGAGCAGAGTAGCACAACCTGGAGCCCCAGAAGCATGTCACTTTGAGGCACGTACCTTCAGGCAGGCTACAAAACTCTGCCTGCAAGATACCCACCACTGTTTCATACACACCAGTGACCTTCTGTGGCACATCTGCTTTGGTCAAGTTGTTATAGTTGAAATGAATCGAATCAAGTCCAAAATGGATTCATCAAGTATTTATTAAGGTAGGGAAGCAAAAGCAGCGCTGGGCAGCCGGGGAGTTGCAGCTCCGCCAAGGGCTCGCAAATTTACCCTTGCTAGAGCCCCCTTCTTATAGTCTCTTTAGTTCCGGGATGTCATGGTCTTCTCCGGTCTCTTCATAGATTCGGTCCCTTGTTGCTAGGAGGAAGGCCATATTCTCCCTTCTCGGGGTAAGACATGACCCCCCCCCTCCGTAGAGCCCGCTCACTGTTTACCCACCATACATACTTGCTTAACCTAAAATATTTCCTTATATGGCAAACAAGACCGTTTAATTAGCCGAATATTGCTTCTTCACTAACAGCTACACAATATGGGTCTATTCACACTGACATATTCTTATCGTTTATATAAAATACAGCTTATGTTTCTTTATAATGATGCGTAATACATAAATCTTAACATTGCGATAAAGCTTTTCTTATTATACAAGCAATTATAACGTTTAACCTTGGCTTGAGGTAACATTCGTCCAGATGGTCCTTGAGCAACTGGTTGGATCAGCAAATTATCCTGTTACTCATTACAAAGTCACCAGGAAAGGATTACTCTTGGGTCCCAACTGCAGTTGCACTTGCAGATGTTGCACCTTTAAATGTATCCATTTTACTCATTCCCAACTCATTTCTACATGGGTTATTGTAACAGAAGCAGAGGTTCTCACTGTCCCTCTTCACTGTGAGAAGAATGCAGTATTACTACCTCCACAGAGAACTCAGAAGAAGTTAGTGGTGAAGCAGAAAGCTTTTTGGCATAGCACAGGGAAATCATAACTTACCAGGAATGCTCAAGGAATCTGCGCTTCCTCAGTAGTCACGTAGTATGAACCAGCTCAGTGCATTTTAGGGTAAGAATATTAGGAATTGTGCCCTTTTGTTCACACCTTCTGAAATGAAGCTGCAACTTGGAATGCTGCTTTTAATGTTCTGTATTTTCACAATTTTTTAGTAATTAAGGGATTTTGTTTTATGCCAACTGGCAAAGAGAAGAACACAAAAAGTCTGTATCCAATGAGAAGGAGAAATCTACCACTTGGCTGCTTTTCAGGTTAAATGAAATACAGAAAATCTTTCCAAATGTAAATGCAATCAGAAAGAAAACAAAACCAGATTGTTACACGCCATGGTGGCCACTTACATAAAATTAGTTCATTTTTATAGTGTAAATTTAGACTTTATATGCCTGTTAAAATACAAAAGATGTCAAATTGCCTTCTAGGTAAACGTGTATTTTGCTTGAGTCCAGTAATTAGACACCAGTCAAAAATGTGGTTATGGGAAGGAGAGGAAATGTCCGTGCACATGCATGCACATGTTCTGGAAACCATCACTCAGATCCAAACTGAACCTTTTACTCAGCTAATGACCCAACTGCTGTGATGCTTGCTGGAATAGTTTCCTGTGGAAAAGGTATTCCAGTAAAGGGGAACACCACAAAAAGGTGTGACCAGACAGTAAAAATAATTTATTTACCACCTAGGAGCTTTACTTTTGTGTGACTGCAAGACCATCCCTGTTCCCACAGTCTAGGTGGCTCCAGGCCATAACGAACTCATGACTTCCTCAGGTTTTTTTCCTAAGTATGCACCAGCACTTGGATTATGGACCACTTCTCCCCAGATCCTCCTAAGTAGCTAAGGGCTTCCATAACCTTTGGACATCTTAAAGTCAGTATATCTAGGAATCATGCCTGGACCGTCTGCCACACCACAGTATATCCCAGCTGTAGACCTGACAAAACACAAGTGGGAATAGCTCAGGCGGACACCACGGTGCACCGTTAGTAGTTGCAGCATCCCAGAGGTGTTTTGATCCTTGCCTCCGTGCAGGAAGCCTGAGGGCAGGGACTGTTACAGTATTTGCCAAGAGCACCAAGCACGGAGTTCTTGGCTGCTACACCTTACTGCTTTGCTACTCTGCTTGAAAGTAAATAAATAAATAAACACATTACAATAATGGGTGCAAAGAGTTCAATGACAGTTAGAACACAAAGTATCTCTTATGCCATCTTTTGACGTTTGAGCTTTTAGGATCCAAGCTTTCAAGCTGCTGTCAGCCTCTCCAGGGGCTGGAGGCTACATGTCTTCAGCAGCAGCTTTTGGAAAAGCATCAGTTGGCTTTGGATCTAGTAAAAGAACTACATACTCCAGCATTTATTACTGCTGTAATGGGATGATCACCTTTGAGATTGCGTGTGGAGGTGCAGGAAAGCACACAGAGCATCTATAACAGCAGAGAGTGCACTGAATGATCTGCCAGTGCAAGGCAAGAGCAACCTGTAACCATAAATCTCTGAGATGGGGTGGAACAGAGACTGTCAGTGCATGTGGGGCCAGGCACGCACATGCAACTGGCCTTTCCAGAATAGCAGGTTGGTGATAATTCTAAATGGTGGTATCTTCCACTAGATCTTTATTAGTGTTCTGCAATTCGCACTAATCTTTTCTAGCTAGTGGTAGTTAAAAAAAAAAATCAAAAGGAAGAAAAAAAATCCATGCACTTAAGTAGTCAAATTTGGTTAGATTCTGATCAAATGAAATGTTTTAAATCACTTGTTGGACTTGAAATAAAGCATTTCATAGCATTTGAAGATTTCAGTATTAAAAAAACACAAGGCTGTTATTCCCTGGGAAATCTGCTTAAAAAAATCTTTTACTTTATGAACAATAGTTTAATAAACTGGTTGCTTAGTTGTTTTCTCACACCAATGCTAACTGAAAGCAGATTAAAGTTTGCATTGTCTATCAAGGAAATGCACCAACTTAACCTTTCTGAGTAGGTTAATTTTTGCAACCAAAGTACAGAAGAGTAGTATTACGCAGTTTTGCACTGAACGAGGGCTGCATTTGCACGCTTTTTGTTGACCCTTTTTAGCACAATACCACCATGTAACACCAATTATAAATGTCATTCTTTCTGACCTCTCAGCAACTGTATGCAGTATAGCTTCCCATTCCTAAATCAAGTTTTTATTATATGATGTCTGGGGTTTCTTAATCACAGCTAATACCTTTACCTTACAAATAAGTGACATACACATTTAACTCAGGTAACCATAGGGACACATTGCGCTAGGAGAAAAGGATACAGCAGCGTTCCCCAGCACATTTACACATTTCTGACACTCAGGTAACCAGCAGGGCATTTAGTGCTGCCACAAGGCACTAAGTCTTACTGGAGTGAATGAGTGACAGATGGAAGAAAGGAAGCCTGCATGCCTCCCAGTTACTAGATAAGGTTAATATAAAGGGTCTTATTAAAGAAGTTTTATAAGAATATGAAGTTAAGCAGGCTCAAGCTGCACGCTGAGAGACAGACTGGTTTTCCATCCTTACAAGGAGCTTCAAGCTGGCAGAGTGATGACTCCTAGGAGAGGCAACCGTTACATTACGATCAGACAGTTGTTACCACATCCGACCATCTGCCTTACTTGTCTGTCAGACGCTCCCTCTAGTGGCAGGGAAAATTGAGCCGCTCGTAAATCAGCATTTTTCAACTCCTGCAGTTGTCTGAGAGATTAAATCAGTTTCTACCATCATATGGAAAGATAAAAAACATGGTGGCACTGTCTTTCTGCACTGTTGACTTCCTGAGGATGCTGATGTGGGAAAAACACCAGAAGCTCCTGAATGTATGGGCGAGTTTCAAGTAGCAAGAAAGAGTTTTACATTTGTCAGCCCAGTAGCAGACGTCTTCAGAATTGCCAGATTGCAATCCTTTTAAAATTATCTGTTGATTTTATTTGTCAGCAAACTTTTTCCTTAAAAAAAAACCAAACCAAAACAAAAAATACACAACCAAAAACCAAACCCAAGAGATATTCATTCATGGATGGCAAATCCACGCAGGGCAGTGTAAGTGTTCTTTGAGGGTACCTGCCTACCAGCCTGGCCCAAACTGGAGGTTTCCCAAAAACAAAGCACATAGCTCACAACCTGTTGTCAAAGTAAGCTTAGTGTAACCGTGAGTGTCCTTACTGAAGCAGCACCAATCCCTTGTATTAGGCAATAAACCACATTCCACTAATGCATTCCAATTAAGAGTGAAATGCCCCCTTCTCCTCCTCACTTCTCTGCATACCATTCCATTCTTATCGCAGTAGTGAATGCTCTTAGTGTGAAAGTTTCTGGGCACAATTTGAGCTGACAGCGCTACAGGAAACTGTCACAACACTTCTGGCCTCTGTGCTGACCACACAGCAAGCCTCTCAGAAAATCCTCATGCAGAAGCTGCCCGCCTGTGGATTTGATTATTTGGAAGGAAGAGACAGAATCCTCCTCCCACACCCCCCTGTCCTTTTATTTGAAAGTGTACAATTTTCTAAAAGGACATAAATAGAAATTTTCTGAGTAAGTTTCTCACAAATAGAAGGAAAACAAAAACATAAAATACTAGAATTGAACACAGAGATGACACAGACCTAGTTCAATAGCATCAAAACTGAGATTTTATTCCAGCTCTGCTTGGGGAAGCTTGAAAATGAGAAATTGGCATTATAAGACGAACCAGGTTTGGCCAAGCAGAGTTCTCAAGCTAACGAGTACAGAGCTGCTTCTGGAGCCTTCCTAGTGGTGGCTACAGGAGGAACAAATCTTATTCCTAGTAGGTCTTCAGGAAGGTGAGAATCAACAGAAGGTTTTCCTAGGCCGTGCTGTATTTTGGAGCCAAAAAAGAGACTGCAGCCATGCATATCTTTCCCCCGGCCTCTCACAGCAAGGTGTATGTCAAATGGATATGGGTATCAGCAAGATGTACGTCAAAACACAGCCTGACAAAAGTGTTCGAAGCAGTTGGTTAGGTCTCCGAGGAGTTCCTCTATCTCAACTCAACAAGCTAAATCCAGACCTATCCCTGTTTTATCCTGTGATTTCGTTACAGCCATGTGGAGCGAAGGAATACCTTACCTCATGACAAAGCTGACATAATTGAGTATGAAACGTAAGAGGCAACAGAGGGATTCAAAGAAAAGCAAGCCTAACTATAGCCTTTGTTGTAACAATCCCTCCCTTCTCTCTGAGAAGCAAATGAGTATTGAGAGGTCACAGGTGAAACCTGCTCTGGAAAGGAATCATTACATTGGAGCACATGGAGCATCAATATTTGTGCACCAGAAGAAATGGCTGAGTAGGAGTTTAGCAAAAAGTCAACATGCAGCAAGCTGAGAGAACAAGAGGAGTCACAAAAGCCAAGAATGAACACAGGTAAAAGCAAAGAACTGGCAGTGCTACCTGGAGCTCTGACAGCATCAAGGCCATGACATGGATAAGAGCATACCACAAATGCAAAGCGACAGCTGTATGTTACAACTCAACCTGGCTCTTAGCCTTTTTTGTCAAAACAAAAAGGCTGCAGGGATCACACAGCATTGGCACCAATCAAGAACCAGGGAGACAAGATGAGGACGTGATAGCTAGCAGTTCTTGTTGTCCATCCCACCACAAGTAATTCTGGTATCTGTGAGAAAATGAAATCAGTTTTGTTTAAAACAGAGTGCATCTTCCCCTTCTGTGTTGTGTGCTCATACAATGAGTTTTGCTACATTTATTGTGGCAAAGTGGAAGTATAAACAGCATCATTACTATACACAGAAGTTACTCAAATTCCATTAAGTGCCAAGGTAAAGAGCCATCAAGTTTGCAAAGAGGAGGACTAACCTTTCAGGTAGAAACAGCAGTAACTCATGCTAAGAATGTGGTAAGGGCAGAAAAACTGTCTCAACCCAAGAGAGAAAGCATTTAGATTACATTCCAGTTTGCACAAGTATACAACTCAGACTTTTGCACAAGCATGCACACCGCAGGCTCAAGACAAACCATTCTTTATTGTTGTGGTTCTGAACAGAAGCCAAGTAGACTGCAGCAGCTGTATATTCAATGAGTTGGTGTGATAAAAGACAGATTGTCAAAGCTGAAGCATGATTAGCATGATATAAAACTAACAAGGTAAGCAAGTCACAAATTAAACAGTATTTATATGACTAACTGCATATTAGTGCATATTAAGTTATAGTTACTGGAAGTCCCAAATATTCCTTCCGCAGTTATGACCTAAGTAATAAAAGTTAAATCAAACCATCCAAAAGCCTGAAATTAAAAAAATACCGGGCTGATCCTTTTTCTAATTTTATTCTGTGACGTACATGCACCTTCTCTGTGCACACCATCACGACCATTAATAGCAAAGCAATTTTAGTCCATGACACAGGCAGCTTCATTCATGAACTTGGCTGAAAACAAGACTTACTGTATACCCTTACAGCACAGAACGGGCCCCAACTGTACAGGCAGTCCACAGTATGCCAAATGAATTGCAGTGTGGGAGCTGGAAGGGAGTAGCTCCTGAACTTACGCTGTATAGAAGCAATGCTTTTTTTGAGCATCTGCTGTGGTAAACATGACTGGAAGCATACATGGCAGTAGCCTTGGTCACAAAATACCCTCTCTTCAACCCCACTCTTACAAAGCACAGTAACTGTGCTCTACACATTCAAACACTGACTGCCCATCTAACTCAGTACCTACTCTACAGCTTTTACCAGTAGGAGCTTGGAGAATTGCTACTATTTCTACTGCAAAAGGTTTCCTTCAGGGGAGGCTCTCATCTAGGCACAGGCACCATTTGACAAGAAGAAAATGGTGTTACTCTCAAAGCAGAGCTGGCAAAGTACTTTAAGTGTCGCTGCCGTACAAACTATACTTGTTATACCCAATAGTTAGGATACTCACTGAAAAATCCAGTATCTGTTTTAGGGGCTGATTTTTCTGGGCTTTGAAGTCCAGTCAGAATGCTGTCCTAGGTAAGTTCAATGCAAAAAAGTTTACACTACTCCTAACCCTCTCTTCCCTAGCATATTTTTGTAGATATGCCCATGAGTAGTAGCACTGCAGTTCTCTTAATCCCCCAGCCTGCATTCAGGATGATGTTTGATTACACAGACAGTAAAAAAAATGGTGTAACTAATGTTATTTGAAAAACATTTTCTCGACGCTGTCAATTAGATCTTAGTAGGAAAATGAAACGTAATCTTCAGCTGCCAACAATCAATACAGAGCACAGCAGGGTACTGGGAGACTAGTAACTGTTCTCCCTTACAAGGCCAGCATGCTTCACATTGGCTCAAGGTAGGAGTAAAATGAAGTTACACAGGAGCAAGAAGGTGGTCGTTCTCCCTCTACAAGTCTCAAAGTCTTCGGCTAATATACTTGCCACATGCATTAGCAAACAGAATGGTAGAAGCTGTTCACAGGTGGGAAAATGACAATGGCTCACCAGGTATCCCCGAGATCCAGTGCACAACAGGGGTGGGCATGCGGTTAAGCTGCATCAACAGCACCTACTGCTTGTTTCTCTCCATTGCAGAAGTTTGGTTACCCAGCAGCCACTTTGCAACACAGCCATGCTGGAAATCAGGCAGAGCTGAGCCCAGTATCTGCACTATGAATTGTTCAACAGCCACAGGTTGACAGGAGGGCTGGTATAGTTTTCCCAGCTGCATCTCCCTCCATCTCATTGCAATCTTGAGGCTGTGAAGGAAACAGTATTTATATGCTCTCAGAAAATTTCTCCTGGAAGACTGGAGTCTGCAAAAAAACCTCAACACTTCACATTCAATCTGTACATCATATTGTTTTCAATATAGTGGATGTGTTCTCGGAAAGTCTTAATACATGCTAAGAGAGCACATGCAAACTCATTTGTTATTACACTGGCATATTAACTGGAACAAAAAAGCATTCTGCCCTTCCCTTATAATGATACAGTTTTTCCAACGTTTATTACAAGCCTGGCAGACAATCATATATGTACATCTAAGCTCCATATGAGAAGGCTGTATTTGCAGTTTTCTTCCTTGGAGTGTGCATCTGTACAGAATAGCATATGATTCAGCATACGGGTTCTACAAAATTAGTATGTGTAAATCTGTAGCCAGCAAGCAATTTTGACAGTTACTACCTCAAAGCATGAGTCAAAGTAATCAGACAGTAAACCAGAGAAAGGAATCTTCTTGTTTTGCTTAAAAATATTTTATTAAAAAAAGTCAGGTTAATAAACCTCAGTTTCAGCAAGAAAATATTAAATTCAGATTTTACATATTAAAGTATTATAAAATAACCATCCAGTGACTATTACAGCGTTTTTCAATGGTTGGGACTTGGGCCATTTTCATCCACCATCCACAGCAATCAAAAAATCAATTTTTTTGGTAATCCTGAAAAGTGTAAATCACATTGTTACCAAAGCAAAGGGGTTTGACCCCCTCCTCAAGCTTTTAGTATTCACTTGATACTATCCTTGAGATACATCTACTCTGAGCTGGTTAATCCTGTTTGTTGCAGCAGTAAGTATGATGACTTTTTGCAATGAATCTATGAAAGAGTGCTAGAATCAAAGCCCACTTGAATCATTATTACATGTACTCCAAATGAGTCCCAAATTCTATAATTGTTAATTGCATTTGGGATACATGTAAGTATTTATCTTTGTTAGAATAAAAAGCTACCCAGTTAATTCTACTTTTAAATGTAAGAAAGGCAAGCTATTCTAAGGCTTAACGCTGTCCCACCACACAAACTGTTAATGACTTTTCTTACATGCTGTCACTATCCAGCAATAAGCCATCTGCAGGAAGCAATAGCCCTTTTAGTCTCTGCCTCATTCTTTAACCATGTCTTTGTTAGTATCAACTGTAGAGCTTACTCTATTCCAGATCTTGTCTTCTCCTTTCTTCATAAGCTACTTATTTATAATGTAGGTAGAATAAACCACAGCAGCTTTCTGGGATGGATATGAAGCTTACTATGAAAGGATCCAACTGTTTTTGCCTGCCCTACAGGCAGAGGTCTCCTCTAAAACACACTGACATCGAATTACACCCATGAACTTTAAACAAATGCCCGAACAATACACATTCTTAACCCTAGATACGAACAGAATGATATTTTTTTTCCCCAAAACCAATGTAGAACAGTTCTGAAATGAGACAGATTCCCCATATTACATTAACTCAGAAAAAAGTTTAGTGCCGTACCTTTTATATTCTGTTTTGCAAACTTATGGCTTCACAGAAATGCAGACTAATGTGACTACAAATTGGTGTCCTGGGAAAGAAGTCCTGTTTCTGATTAAATGTTTGCCAGAGTGGAGAAAATGGACAATGATGTCATCATAGCATCAGTGTCTCCACATACCTCACTGATCAGAAATAAGTGGTAGCAATAGCTAGAAATGATGCATGCTTAATACGTTTCACAGGCAGTCATCCATCTAGTGATAAGATCTCCCCTGACAATTAACGGGCTGCTTTTTGAGAAGTACAGCTGCTTCACATTTAAGTTTGGTGAACACACCCCACAGGCTGCAGGGTTTTGTTCTTATGGAAAAGCAGCACTTACAGAAAAAGCATAAATTGTTTCTCCTGGCAGCCAGCCCCCGGTGCCAACATTTTATAGGAAAGTACCCATCAGGAATCACTCAGTCCATTCTTCCAAATTCCAGGGTGCTACCTCAACAGGGCAGAAGGAAAGAGAACATACTGTGCAAAATGCAAGCACAGGCCAGCCTAGGAATTTCAGGCATGCTACTTACTTTTCTTTGAAATTACTTTTGCACATTTCCATCCTCAATAGCAATAAAAACATTTTGTGCTTCAAATATTATTTAAATGAAGACTGTAGGGTTGTTCTTCCAAACCAATATTCAGCTTTTAGCTTTAGAAAATAACGTCATGTAAGAATGTCAAACGAAATCCAGGGTACCAGATTTGGTAGGTCTAACATTGTCTCTCTCCTTTTAATGTTGGTTGGCACTAGGGAATCTACCTTTGAGACCCTCAGGTTCTGTAGCCCAGCTGAGACAGTAACAGAGCATAATGGATTTTCTGATATGCTTCAAGAGGCACTTAGTGGAAATGATAGTGCTTTCCATACTGATACTCAAATGCCTCAAAAAGTAATTCTGACATCCTAAATGTCTTAGTTACAGCCAATCTCAAAATACCTGGCATTTAACACACATCTGATTTCCTCTTGCTGAAGAAGAGACTTTGGGAAAGATGTTAAAGCAATTAGTGCTCTAGATTGATATAGCTCTGGGAACTCTGCTCATTGTCAAACACAAAACTTCAAATAGTTAAGTCACAGGATCGAAGGACGCATTTCTTTCTCCTTCCTGTCCTTTAGTTAACAGGCACATTTTAGGGCATGTACTCCAAAACACTACTCACAGACCCTCACATCGTATTGCAAAAGGAGATAAAAAGCTTAAATTAATTACATAAACTATGGTAACTTGACAAGTTCCCACATTTCAGTTGACCCTTGGTACTGCGGCCAGCAGAGAGCATGCAAATAGCCAATTAATTAAATTTTTCTTTGAGATTAGCATCTTAAACTAATTTAATTTGACACGGAGTAAGAAACAATAGGTCAACGTACCTAAGAAGTTAAACTCTAATAACGTAGCTGTCTCTCTGAATTCAAGAGAAAATGCACTCTCATCAAGGCATCTCCATTCCGAAAAGATATCGTACTTGTATCAAAACAGTCTCACGCTGGCAGTAACAAAAAGCTGATGCTAACCTGACAGCTGCTATGTAGCATATTACAGCTGTTAAGACCAATTCCAAGTTTAAGAACCAGTATTTTGATCTCTACTAGAAGGTACGAGTAATTTAGCGTCAGATAGGTCTTGAGTCCTCAGAGCTTTTCTTGCCATGAAGATATGAAGCAAATGCTACTGTCTGGGGAAGACTGGATGCTCCACATAGAAGTTAGACAACAGAACTACGCGTCATCTTCACCCTAAAGCATTTATCCTAAAACATAAACCATTAAAGGGCTTCAGCTGGTGCCCGGGGATGTAGTCCATTCAGAGAGTTTCTGTTTTGAAACACTGGAAATATCACATTCTCTCTGAGCATGTAGCTCCTGTTTTAAAACAGATGAAACATTAAGAGGTTACCTTGATCTATTCCTTCCGTTCTCTTCCTTTTTAAATTTAAAAGTGCATTTTGTTGCTCCTTTACAGCTTCTGCAGGACAGTTGGGTCTTGGCAGCTGATTTCCTGGAGTAGGTCCTGGTCGGTTACTGAAATACTTCTGTTTCAATGCCTTAATGATAATGGAAGGAAAATAACCAAGTGTCAGAACACCATCTATGCAGAGGTCATAATGAAATAAAAGGACTTGCGTTTGTGACTTCAAAACTACCTGGGCACTTTTATACTAGAAGGTGGCCTTGGGACAAATCAAGATTTTGTGTTCTCAATGACTACCACAGCACTCTGATTCGTAAGTCAATAGATAATTGTGTACTGTTATTCTTAACTAGTGCTCAGACATCCTAACAAAACTCTAGTCTTAGCTCTTGTACAGGAGGTCTTGCACAAACAGCAAGTTTCTAGCTCTGAAGGATTTACATTCTGAATAGACAGATGAGACAAGAGCATAAAGAAGAAACTAGGAAGAACGATTAAAATAGTATCTTTTAAGTCTTGTTCAGATCCAGGACCTGGACACCATATATTTTGCTAGCTTTTACAATAGGTCTTTCCCCAAAATTTCTTTTAACTGTGCTGTTTCTACACTGTAAACTGTGAGAAAAATGTAGTTTGAATTACAGCAGAAGACAAATACAAGGGAACAGGGTTAATTTCATGTAGTGAATTACATACTTTACTTTATATTTTAGGAATCCCATAGCTTCCATAATTTGTGGTTAAGGAAAAGAGGCTAAGCTGTCTCTTAGATAATCATTAATCTTGCTTATGTTGGTTATATGGTATGCAATGCCAGCTATAAGTCAAGCCAATACAGTAAGTGCAAGTTGTTTCCTGCCTTGAACTGTGGCATTGTCAATAAAAATGTTACATGAGAAACAATATTCAAGTCACCATCCTACAATACAAGCTGTAAAATGACTTCATACATATGAACTAGTACAAAATTGTCCCAAGCATAGCAGAAGTAATTATCTGGAAACTTATATTGAAATTTCTTAAAGACGGTGACCAAAAAAGCCTGAATGTCCTCTGAAAAAGTCTTCTAGTAAAAAGATACGCAGCACATGCACTAATCTCCTGGACTGGAATCTGCCTTGTCTAACAAGCAATGAGGGAGTCTTAGCCTTAAGGGGACAGCTCTGTTTCTTTCATGCTTCCCTAACAGTGTGACAGAAATACAGTTTTGAAACTACCAACTGCTGTATCTTCCTCACAGCAGAAATCAATATTCTGAACTACAACAGTCTGCAAGATTTTAATTCAAAGTCCTTTGCTTCTCCCCATCAAGCAGTAGTGAAATTGAGATCAGTTTTACCCAAGTATAATGGAAAACGATATTCAGATCAGAACACTCATTTAAATCATGACAGAATTTCACATTAGAAAAGAATCAAAAACATGTAAATGAAATTGCAGAAGAGACTGAAAGAATCAAGGATGAAAATATTTCAAAACCAGGAAATGAGATATACCATGTTAAAACTTAAGTTTCAAGCTTTAAGTGACTGAATTTTGAATTTCAAATATAACGACTGTCTGAAGGCCTTGTAGCTGTCTACCTTTGCTCTACACTGGGAATGGAGATGACCAGTCATGCCTTTCAGATTCTCTCTGTAAAACACCAGAAATACATTTCTAGTATTTCATAGACAGAACTATATCACCTTTCACGTCAAACTTGGCTTACTGGCTTCAAAGCACATTTATCTGATATTAACAGTAGGGTAATGAACATTAGGACATAATGAAAGTGTATTATACCTGAGTGGCTGTAACCCTAGCACAAGGATTAAAAGTGAATAAGCCTTGCAGAAGACTCAATAAATCATCACCAGCTGCACTGAAGATATGTTGAAGTGGCATTCCAGGGAAAGACTTAAATGTGACATAATCTGGAAGACTTGTCATCCCCTGCAAAGACAAAAATGGCATGTATGTTTTTGAAGTTAGAAAGAGTTCAGCTTTTCACAGAAAGGGAATTCATATGGCTGTCAGCAGAAGCAAATTATGTTTCAAAACACCCTGCTAATACTTGGTCACTGATGTGGTACATAGGATTGCTACCGGCCCCAACCCTGTAGTGCGTGCCGTATTTGGTTGGTTTGCCCTGCTCATAGACACTGGATTCTCTGATGGAGGGAAGTACTTGTTCCCTTTCCCTAGCTACTTTAATTACAGAAATTCAGAAACACAGAAACATGAAGGGGAAGTTACTCTGCCAATTTCTTTCTCTTTGCTCACTGTTTCAGAAATACTGAGCACCATTTGAATGCAGCCAAAGCCCAAGCTGTCTCCCTACAGAACAAATCAGCTCAAGCCCAGCAGGATGATTAGCCTGCATTGGAAGACAAGACTCTTCCCACTGCCTGTGTTAAAAGTGTGCAGGATTGTGTGGAGAAATTCGTGCCTCATGGTTCCCCTGGTGGCAGCACCTGCCCAACAAAATCTTGACCAGCAGCTGGAAGCTACAGAAAAGGGAGTTTCTGCAACAAAACCACATAATGCTTTATGTATTGACCCAGACGACTGGGAAGGAAATACTTGGTCTGATTTGGATTCAAACAATGATACATGAAATTCTTGAAGCCCAACCATACTCCCGAATCCCATCAATTACTGAAACTGAGTATGATGCTAATGAGGCATCACAAGTACTGCTACATGCCCTTTCACAAACATGCACCTCACCAAACTAAGCAAGTGCTATTGCAAATCCGTTACTGAGTTACTTAGCCTGGCTTGCAAATATGAGGTGGCATACCACACAAATTTGAGAATCAGAAGCCCAGACACTCACTTTAGGGTCTGGAATCTGACTAAAAATTCCAGCAGAAAATATAGACTCTGTCTTTTAGGCATCAAAAGTGGAGACTGTTCCAGGAAAGAGGTTCCACAGGCCCTATCCCTAAACCAATTCCATTTTGGTAGTAAGGGGTGGCAAGATACACAAGCCTTGTATTGTGAATGTGAGCGTGCTTTACTTGACACCTTCCTTACCTTTTTGGACATTGACAAACACCTTGGGGATCATCCCCTTACACTTAGGGTTTTGCATCCTATTCTTCATGACATCCTTCCCAACATTCCTTTCCCTGAAGGATGAACTCAATCCACTCACTCAATGTTGGGTTCTTGATATCGCCATCATCACTGATGCAGCCCAACCTTCAGGCCCCAACGTTGTATTCTCATCCACTTCACCTTTCCTATTCTTGTAGCTACAAATGATCACTCAGATCGTCCTATTAAAGTCCCTCCTTTCACCACCCTCTGGGAGGGTGCCTGGTTTAGGGATGGCTCAGCAATCCTTTGCAGTAATGCCCGATTTGGGTGTGACAACACTGTCTATACCACTGATGGCCAAACAGTTATGGCCAGTTGCCATGGTACTGCCCAGACAGTGAAAACTCCTGGCCCTTTGCTTAGCCATTCGCTTCTCTGCCCATACCATCTGGCCCGTGGGCTGTTCTTCTACATGCATCTGGTGGCTCTCCCTCTTGGAAAGTATGCTTCTTCCACACACCACAGAAATGACAGGCCACCTTCTTTAGGAAGATATTTGCACATGTACATGCTGTGGGCCATGTCGATCCCATTCTGCTTACCCCATGGCTGAAACTAGGTGGAATGACTGAATATATGCCACTGCTGCAATCAGAGGGGTGGAAGTGGTAGTTGACACTGACACCCATGATAAGCTGATTGCAGCCCAATAATAGAAGATGAAACTGAGGAAACCTTAGCCCAAACCTGCAACTTGGAATGTGGAACCACCACTATAGCTCACTGGCTGCAAGAGCACTGGGAGTTATCCCACTGTTGAAGCTTTAGCCCAGGTTGCAGCACACTGTGGAATACATCTTCAAACGTAGTAAACCGAATGTATTCAAACTGCATTGACAAATGGGAAAACCTGGCTTACGGAACCTTGCTACTTTAACACTGGTAGTAGGAACAGCTCCCCAGTACGGAATCCTTCCTTAAGACTATATTATACCTCCATAACCCAAGAACAGAACATCAGAGTTAACTGTGGGATTGTAAACAACTCAAATGGGAGATACGTCTATATCAGTTAAGGGACCAACACATCAGTGGATCAACAGAGTGTAGTATGCCAGTGTCACTATTGATCTTGGCCTTATGCTGTCATGGCAAGACAACCACCCTTTCCCCCACAGAGTCACGTAAGAAAGGAGTGAACATGCGGGGCTGATATCACCTTATACAGATTCTCCTCCATATGGTGACCACACACCATATATGGCTACAGACCCATTTAGTGATTGTGCGCTGCTTAAGGTAGCGTCTGAGCACCACTCACACAAAAGAAATGCAGCACAGAAGGACAGCAGAGGTGGGACGTCATGACTGGTTAGCAAGTCCAGAGAGTGATTCTACAAATCAACTACAAAAGAGGACAGTCTGACCAGGGGAATTCAGGACTCCTCGTGCCCGTCTGCAAGTCCAAGTCACTCATCAGAAGTTATGCCCTGCTTCCTGTCAGTTTACCTGAGAGCTATGGTTAGGTAGGTCATCATGTGCCCTGACACTAAGTTTGGCCTGGTATTAGTGAATTACTGAATTTACTGTCACTTCAACAGAGATAATTGTACCACTAATTTGTATTTGTTAGAGTATGGTTACTCTGAGATAAATTCCTAAATTCCAACCCCTAAAGCTGTTGGTCTGGTGCTTCTTACTGTATCCCAAAACTATAACTTATCCAGGCCAACTTAAGTCCCTACAAGTTATTCCTACTTCTGAAAGTGATTAAAGCCTTTCAGGTTAAAGCAGACTAATTAATCAAGCATTTAAAGAGCATTAAGCAACAAACATCATTTCATACCAATAGCCACAGGGAACTGGACACACACAGAAAGGAAACCAGGAAGTTTCATTACCATTGCTTAATGCTAACAACACTGCTACATTGATCAGATATTTGCCAAGAGAAACAGCTGAGCTGCTTATCCTCCGCTTTGTCAGATGAAGCAGTGTTCTGATATACCCTTTAACTTAATTTCAAAAGCTAAAATAAAGAGTATCAAATCAGTCATATTAAACAAGTATAATGTCAGTCTGTTAAACAAAAGGACTCACAGGCCACTGGTCTTCTGTTGGAGTGCCCAGTGTTTCAAATATCCTTGTCAGCTGGTCAAGATCAGAGTCTCCAGGCAAAAAAGGAACCTGCAAGAAGGCAACAGCATGTGATTGAATTAACTTCTGAACTTCAATTCTAGGGAGGAACTTTGAGCTATCACTCATAATTGCAGCGCAAAACATCTTTCTATACCAGTTGCCCACAAACAGGTACACTGAATATTTGAGGCTTTCTACTGATGTCCAAATAGATTCTGGAGGTTTCTTGCAATTCAGGTGTGAGATCACTGACTTGATAGCAGAGAGCTAAACATAAGATTAAATCACCGCATCAATGTAAAATAACTAAATACAAGAAAGGAAAGATTTTACATCTCAGTTTCCAGTTTAAAGTCTGTTGGTCACAGTGATCTTCCCGTTGTCGGCTTCCTGGAGTTAGGTTTTATATATATTCATAACATTTAAAGTGAATTGTAACTGGATTACACAAGCAGCAGTTAAGACTGATGGAATGAGATCACAGCATGAAAGCAAATACTGACCCACTAGAACAGAAACTGCCTACTTAGTGTCACATCTAATTTAAACTAGGTAGAAGATAGAAAAGGGGATATTTGCCCAGTTCAACTTGTAGCTTGCGCATCAGGCACACAATGCAATAAAAAAGGAACTCTGTGACCAAAGCAAAATTACAAAGAATTAGAGGCCGCATGTCCGTGTACTAAATTTTGGTGTCATGAAAGCCCCTTGAACACAAACTGCTTTTGTAAAGCTCCAGAAGTTGCACTGTCCCTCAATCCAGTACACTCAGGAAGAAAAAGGACAGATACATTTAAAACTATCACAGTGATAAAACTGAACCATAACACATTTTCTGCTTCATGAGACACCAAAGAATCAACAGAATTCAATAACTTATTTGCTTTATGACTTTCCTTAAGTTTATCCAACTTTAGCAGATGTAATGCATATTTATGTACACATCACTAGTGCTGCTTAAACAGCCACTGTACATTTCCATTTCTGAACTGCCAACCAAATTGTACCAGCACAACTGTTTGTGTGATAAATCCAGGCAAACGATTCCTTTCAAGGTGTTCTCAGACGCACCAGTTCTGCAATCTGGTTCACCACAGGGTGACACAAACATTCAAAGTACAGTGCAAAAATCAAGAAGAAGCCACTTACTCGTGGATAATAGATTAATTACACTGCAGGTTACTTTACACTTTCAGCTGTGTCTGTGCCCCTACCCTCCACTCCCCACCTCTGACTGTCTGTCCGCTCCAAAGAGCTGCATAATAAATGGTCTACTTGAGTATAACATACTGAAGGATCTGTGTATTGTACTCGGGGGTGGCATAGGATTAGCATGATGTTAATCTTCAGCTTCATTCCAATGTTGTCAACTAACCACAGCTTAGAACATCAGTCTTCTGCTCATTACAAATAAACCCACAATTACAGTACTGGTGATAATTATTTTCAGTTATAGGGGAACAATGTATAAGAGACAGAGTATGCACGTATCTATGATGTCACATTTCTAGAAGGATAGCAAATGAAAACTAACAGAAGCCTGTGTGAAAGGATAACACTCAGAAGACTGGAGGAGTTAGCTATCTACTCGACCTTCCCCAAGGCAAGATTGTGACAGTTTGTTGCAGTTTTTTTTATCCAGCTGTTTTTAAAGACTTCCAATGACTGTGATGCTTATAGAAACTCAGTCTATTCCAAAACTTCATTTTCCTTACAGTTAGCAAGCTTTTGGAAGCTTTTTCCCCCCCTTCCTTTTCTTCTTTTCTTAAATAGCCTACCTGCCTTCATCTGCTGCTGTTAGCAGAGTTATAATGCACTTTAGAGCAAATACAAAATGCTTACATTTGAAGACTTACCCTGAGGAGCAATTCAGCTAAAATACAACCAACAGCCCACATATCCACTCCAACACCATACATTCTAGCACCAAACAATAGTTCTGGGGCTCGGTACCACCTGAAAAGAAAACACATTTTGGGAAAACTGCCCAGCTTTGCTTATGTATACTGTAGCCATACAAGAACTACAAAGAGCATATTGCTCCTGCCTGTATGTTTTTCAGACACTGAAGAGCTATACTCTACCTGGCAAAGTGTTTTGTTTAAGAAAGACTGAACAGAATTGCGCATTCCTTACCACAGTGTCACATACAACCCCAAATTAACTACAGGTTCAACTGAGCTGATTAACAAGCAACAGAACTACAGATGTGCCAAGGAAAAAGTATTTAACAGGCAGATTTGCATGTTTTAAACCAAAATTTTCTTTAAACTTTATGCTGAAGAAATGACAGACAGAATTCCTTCCAGCTTCCAAAAATCTCCATACAAACAAGCCCAAGTATAGAGACTAATTTTATGCAAAATAAACCTTGACAGTTGTTTAAAACAGCTACTTCTACTGCCTAAGAACAGTCAATTTCAATGCAATGAGCTGATACATGCTGCATTTCAAACTAGTGTACCATTTCTGCCTTTTGAATAAAGGTGTTAAAACCAGCTTTGCCCGAGTAGTTTTAGCACTACAGGAGACAAAAGGAAATACCCTGCATATTTTGCAGTCCTGCTTTTTAAAGCATGCCTTAAATAAGCATGGCATAAACAACATTAATAAATATCTTAATTGGGTCAAGCTTTTGTCTCTTAACAGATAACGTGACTAGCTACAAATCTAGCTTTCATGATTAACAGAAAGTAACAGCTGTCTTGCTCTGAAAACTAGGCTTACAAGGCAGATACATATTATTTCCATGCATTTCAGAAGAGTACCACCTCCCAGAAAAACTCCCATGGGTGCTTATTCTATCAGTTCTTACAGAGACTTTGCTAAGCAATGCCTTCTTGTGTTTTCTTTATGAGGGTCTTCCCACTAACAGCTGTATCACATGAGCTAGATGCCAAACTTTGAACACATATTTCAAAAGACACTGCAAAACAGCTACACAATCACTATGTAAAAAACAAAACAGAATGACTTACCTTGTTACTACCTGGTGCGTATAAACTCTATTTGGGCTTCCAAAAGATTTTGCCAAGCCAAAGTCAGCCAATTTTAAAACCCCATTTTCATCTAAGAGCAAGTTATTTGGTTTAAGATCCTGTCAGCACAGAAAGCAAAGAATGAATCTTGTCAGTGTTGACAGAAAGAGACATATAATGAACATCCTGGCAGGTGTATCATAACAGTATTCTAAAATGCAGGTTTTTGATTCTGTTGTAAGTCATTGTGAGGAAAAAAACCTAAAAAAACCCACCAGGAAATCAAGTATTTCATCATACATGAAAACCATAGTGAAACACACCCTTTTGAATATTATCATATTTAAGCTGCAGAGTTTAAAAAAAACCACCTGTTTCTTGCTAGTTTTTAGCTTAGCTGCAGGAACAGCAGTTCTGTCTTAACTGCATAATTGCCAAATGAATAATAAGAAAATCTTGCAAATGCTTCAAATAACTGCAGAAACCATGGAAGTGATACAATTTAATACAGTAACAGTGTGCTGTGGGTTGACCTCTGGCCAGCAGTGAAGCACCCACACAGTTATTTACTCACTCTGTTCTCATCCCACCCCCCACCACCTGCCCAGCAGGATAGGGGAGAAAACAAGAGCAGCAGAAGCAAGAAAACTCTGGGAACAATATAAAGGCGGTTTAATGGGTGAAGGAGAGGAAAAAAAACAAGCAAACACACAATGCAATGGAAATCATTCACCACCTTCCACAAGCAGACTGATGTCCAGACAGTCTCCAAGCAACAGACACCTTGGAAACCAAAAAACACCCTTCTTCCTCTACCCCAGTATTTATTGCTGAGCATGTTATATGGTATACAATATCCCAATGGCCAACTTGCGCCAGCTGTCCCCCCTTGGGGGGGCAACTTCTTGCCCACCCCCAGTGTACTCACTGGGGTGAGGGCAGAGTGGGAAAAAGAAAAAGCCTTGACAGTGCCCAAGTACTGTTCAGCAACAGCCAAAAACACTGGTGTGTTACGAACACTGTTTTAAGCACAAATCCAAAACACAGCACCATATGGGCTGCTGCGAACAACGTTAAATCCATCCCAGCCAGACCCAGTTCACAGTGCTAATCAAAATCACGTGTAACTTGAAAGTTTTACATAAATATCTAAATGATAACCAACACCAGTAATTCTTAACATTTCTGGTACTGCTATTGTCTCTCCAAAACAGCTAGCGTGAATGCTTATGGGCTAAAAACATCTGAACTTCAAAACAATCTTCATTAGACTTTAGACTCAAATTCTATCAAATGTGACTTTTGTTACAGCATAAGGGCTGTCAATTTAGTACATGCTTACCCTATGTAAAATCCAGTGCTGATGTAAATACTCTAATCCTTGAAGAGTCATCAACATATATGCCTTGATGTGAGATTGTGTCAACACAATACTCGTATCCTTTATAATAACCTGTGAAGTGTTAGATTGATAGTAAAGCTTACCATGCAAGATTAACTTACTTTCATTCTTTCAGCTCAAAAGTTATTAATCATCAGTTAAGACAAAGTCTGAATTGGCAGTCACATATTCTCCATCGTTCTCACCCTTTTTCCAGAAAAATAGGTCTATTCTGGAGATCAGAAACTGAAACGGGGAGTCGAGGTAGTCTACATAAACTTTGCACAACTAGCAAATGAGAAAATGGTGGGGGGTGGAGGGGGAGGCGGAGACATGAGTTTATTGTTTTATCTCAGTTCCAGGTTGATACCCAAACTTAAAAGACAAAGAGGTAAGACATAAAAATGATAAATATGTCAGTAAACTTGAAATTGTGTTCCCGCGTACTCCTTCTTTCTGCGTGCAACCTATGCATCTAATCTTTGTAAATGCAACAGTTTCCTCTTCTATTCCCAAGACGACCAGGAGGTATGGCCACTTCACTGTATTTTAACAATCTACTTATATTTTCTACATTCTTCGATTCTTAACATTAAAATTCTATGTAAACATCCTGTTTGAAGGTATTTCCTACAGTACTCTCCAAAACTTGCTTGTTAATATTAGTGTCCCGTTCAGTAGTAGCCTTTCCTAAGCCTTAAGTCATTTGAGACTTACAAAATAGCTAAGACCACACAAAATTTCACGTATGCAGCACATGCCCAGTCACAACAGGCTGCAGTCCCAAATGGTGGCCGAGTGGTATCACAACACAGTTAAATGGTCTGCATACCACAGCATTATGTAGTACAAGAGGATTTCATTCCTCCTTGTACGCTGTGTCTTCTTCAGCTCTAAATGTTGCATAGCTACTAAGTAAACAGAATGAATCCTCTGGAGAGTCTACTCATTACTTAACTTCTATTAGCAAGAAAAAATGATCTAACCATTTCAGTCTTGCATTCATCTAGGGTTCAGCACAACTGTCAATGTTTTCTTTTAGTATTTTAAATGCTACCCCTGGTCCTTAACAGCATATGTGTAATGAGCTAGCTTAACAACTACACTAATTTCAGTCCAGAGTAGGTATAATGTGTGCATATACAGACCTGACATGAATTGCCATCTAGCACAGTCTTCCAAAATGAAGAATCTTGCATCAAAATATCTCATACAAAGACTTCGTCAAAGACAAACTGACTTAAGGTCTTGGAGAATGAAACATCTGTAAGATGCTGATTTGCAAGTACCTAGCATTGTTACATTTCAAACAATGGTTCAGGTGCTGTAATTTTAGCAGCAGCTCATCACTTGGCATAGTTTAGTATAACACTTACTTCAACATGTTCGATGATACTATGCTTAGCAATTGCACTCTGAGATGCTGATCTATGACTGAGGTTCTACGCTCTCACTGGAGTTCCAGAAAACTGACATGGTGAACATAACCTGTTTCTTGAAGATAATGCTGACAAGTATTTAAAAGTAAAGGCATTATCAGCTGAGAACTCACACAAATTGTCAAATTATTCAAACTGCTTTTAAGACATGATCTTAATAAACTGAGATAATGAAAGTCACCTTTCTAACATGAGCAAATGTAAGCCTGTTAAAGTAGTATTTCAAAAAAACATTTGAAGATATTGAAATAAAAGTATTTAAAAAAAAATATCTTACCTCAAGATCTGTTTCCATAAAATCAAACACTAAACTGATATTGGACTTGTGTCCAAATGCGTCTATAAGCTGTAAAACAAAATATGATGAAGCATACTCTCATACTTCCAATTTTCTAAAATTCTGCACCATTGTATTTTAAAATATCTTTAGCTCCAGCTGGGTATGTGTAGCTGCAAGTCGACCTAAATGCAACTGAAAAGATACAAGTTTTACTCCTGCCAAAAGAGGTTTTAGATATCAGGCTAAAAACTTAATAAGTCACTTGAATCCCACTTTACCATTTCTTAGAAAAGCCTGCCTTCAGCTGTCACCAGTTCCATGTGAAACAAATGATCACGTAAATTCAGCACTGCACTCATTTGCAAGTCTACCAGAAAGATGCAAAATCAAGTAATCTAAATTTCCACAATTCTTCCCACCATTAATATCCACATAGCCCCTGGATAAAAAGTAAGAGGATCTCATAAGAAACTACTTAGTCTTTGTTATTGAAATAGGTCTTCTGCTGTAACAATTGTTTTACTGCCCATTTGGGGCTTGAAAAAATAGCTCAAATAAGATTAAGTAGCACCGTCATGACCCACCTAATTCCAAGTTTCAGTTTGAACCTGTACCAAAAGTAGTTGAGGACTGATTTTAGAAGTGGCATTCATTTTACTTACACCAATAATATTCGGATGGCTTAATTCCTGCAACAATTTTATCTCCCTGAGGGCTGTTCTGTTAATTCCTACATTTAAAAAAAAAAAAAAAAAAGAAGAAAAGATGACAGACAGAACAAAACAAAAAACTTTGAATTAAGCGCCAAAGAAACCTCTCATTTTGTAACTCACTGATGATTTAATACCACAAACTACTTTCTCACCCTTCAACAACTTGTTAAATAACAAGTACAATGCCATAGATATACTTGCTGCAGAGTAAAAGTGGACATACGCTTTCTTCCACAGCAAATACACTACATTAATCAGATACAGATTATGAAGCTACATGACCCTCTTTGGCAAAAATGAAAGTTCTAGCAAAAGCCGAGAGAGAAAAGAAAAAATAAAAATCAACTTTTTCAGGGTATTGTAAGCTTTGCTTTTATTTTAAAGAAAAGTTACATCTTGCAAATATCAGTTCTTCAATGTGTCTCCCTTCCAGGGGCAGGTACACTGACAAACCTCATGAATATATCTCTTTTCTTTTTGATGTAGCATTATTTAATAAGGCAGGGCACATACGTTTTTCTGTATTTATGCTCTGGCATAAAAGATGCAGTGGCCAAAACCTGCTCACACTTCCTTGAATCCTTCAATAGCCAGATTTTACAAAGGAAAAACAACAGGGGGAGGATGGTGCACTCTGGCACTCACACTGACTGCACTGCATCAGACCATGATTTCTGCAGGGTAACAATTCCTCCTTCAAAAGCGCTGGTACATATGGCTTGTACAAAAACTGACTGGCAAGCAAATGCTCCTGTGGTACATTGCACAGGCAGTTTCAGCTGTGCATGAACTGAAAAAAACAGTGTTCTCCCAAAACCTGGGATATGATTCAACAAGTAAGACTCTAGTAAAGGTTCGGACAAAGCTACACGGATTATTTTACACTCCTGCATTGCTTATTTTAATTACTTATTTTAAAATCAAGTTGACAATGGCTGGGCAAAGCCCTACATTCAAAAAAAGCACACCGGGTTATCAGATAGCACAAGGAAACCAGACACGATCATTATTTTTAATAACAACTTCGAACAACTTTGAACTCCAGCTAGACAACGTATAGGCTAAAAGTAATGACTACCCTTATAGGATATTAGTCTACTGAAGGCCAGATGGATGACAACTCTCTGGCAGTCAGCTCAACTGTGAGACTCAGGAATGACTGCTCAGTTTCTCTTTAAAAACTCTTCCCTTAGAATGGAATTGGAGAGTTGAAAGCAGATTCTTCAGTGGAAAGTTGGTAACCTGATGCAGGATCCCTGAAGGACAGCAGCGTACACACATACAAAATTCTACTGCACCACACAGGCTGTATGAGACGATGAGGATTATTGGGTTTTTACTTGCAATATTCATGCCTAAAGGCATATGGCTGGTAAGAACACATGATCAAAAGACCAGATCTATGGACCTGATTTCTCAACATAAAACAAACCTACCCGGAGACAAGAGTTTTGAGATCTTGTTTTTATTAACTTTTGTCTCAGCATAGATCACAAAAATAGAACACAGGAAATATCTGAAAACAGAGATAAATAATCTCACCTGTCTTAAATATTTAAGGCACAGAGATGCATCAATGCTAAAAAAAAGTATTCCAAACACATAGCTGTAAACATTATCATTGTATGCTGTATTTGTGTTTGTATTCCACTTAAATTGAGAACCTAGCTGGTTACATACCCATATTTTGACATACACTATGCATGCAGATATCTCTGCTGCTTTTTTTCTGCCCCTGAAGTTTGCGAGGCAAACCTCCACCAAGCCTTATGCTAAAAGAGTTGAGCTCATTTTTCTCAGCCAAGTTATGGTGTGGGAAATTAGCGTACCAATTTACAAAAAAAAAAAGCAAACAAAGCACAGCTTCTGCAGCATGAATTTGTTTAAAAACTCACCATCTTTAGCTTCTGATCTATGTCCCAGTTTAATCTGAAAATAAATGTTTCGTATTATATAAGGTTAAGCCATCTGCCCCGACAGTAGGGGATACATTCTTTAGTATTACTCTTCTAAGACAGAATGAGTTTCAGTACCACAAAGCCCTCTACCAGCGAGGGTTGGGGTTGTTTTGTGGTTATTTTCCTCTTAAAAAAAAATGGTCTCTACAGCATTAGCTTTTATAAATGCTTAAAAATAGTAATGACAGCACTGGAAACAGATACAATGCAAACTGGCAGCATAAAATGTTTTGTAGCCACAAAGCTTTATTATACCACTAATGAGCTTCTCCCCAGGGAGAAGTGAGGGCAAAGTAATTGACAGTCATCTTAGAATGATTCTAATAAAATCAGCATACTCTCTAAATTATGATACCGTAAGGCCTAGTGTATCAATTGAGCTGCCTAAAGTCTTTCTATCTCAATCACCTACTGCCCTGAAATTTTCAAGTCCAGAATCCTGCCACTGATATTTCCAGTTGATAAAAGTTAAAAAAATATTCTGATACAAACAAGAATGCTTTTCATAACAGCTGCTACTAGTAGAAACCATACAGGAAAAGTATTATAATGCTAAAAGAGATTAGCATACCAAACAAAGTTACTTACTAGTGATATGGTTCAACTTGTCTAGTAAAGTAGAAACTTTAACTAACCAAAGCACTGTAATGTGTATTTTTCATCCCTCACAAAGCACAGCTAATCAACTATTTTTAACATAAAAACTTCTTCCTGCAATCTCTTCAGGCAGTATGAAGTGAAACACTTTCTGACAAGACAGGCATTTTCAATATTTGCATTCAAACAGGTAAGTTGCAGATCTAAGATCACTTTTATCAAACAACTACCATAAATTCTGAAGAACTTAATCAGGAGTAACATTCCTGAACTGAAGGAAAAGGGGTACAGCAGGAGGAAAGATTAAAAAAAAAAAAAAAGCCCTATCACGGACTAATAAGTCTGAAGTTTGGAAATGTGTGGTTTTTTTAAAAAATAAACCTGTTTAACAAATAACTGAAATTTCAAGTTACAAACTAGGTAACCTTCAGAAATGTAGTAAGACTGAAGCTAGTGTCTCTTCTTGGGGGAAGAAGGTATTAAAGACATATTAGCTAGATCGTTTAAACAAAACACTCTAGACACAATAATATCTATTTTCCTACTACCCATTAAGTCAGTTAAAAAAAAAATAAAAAATTAAATCATTAAGCAGATCAAGAGCAACCAGACACCTGATCACAGAACGGGAAAAAATTCTGACACTCACCTTTTTAATAGCCACGATCTGGTTGACGTTCTTATCTCTTGCTTTATAGACTGTAGCAAACTGAGGACAAAGAGAGAGGCCCGAGTGAACACCGGGGCAGCGGAGGAGCGGCCAGGCCTGTGCCAGCGCAGCCTTCCCGGGGTTCCACGGAC
>NW_009648250.1:1496907-1502250 GCF_000708025.1 Charadrius vociferus | reverse complement strand
TGCCCCACCCCTGGAGGTGTTCAAGGCCAGACTGGATGGGACTTTGAGCAACCTGGTCTGGGGGGAGGTGTCGCTGCCCGTAGTGGGGGCGTGGAACTAGATGATCTTCAAGGTCCCTTCCAACCCAAACCAGTCTATGATTCTGTGATAACCTTTTCAGTTTTGCTCCCAACCTCAGATCTGATATTCAGGGAAAGTGGCTGCTGCACAACTGCCCAATCAAAGCTGTGCAACGGCTCAGAACAACCACAAAGTCTCGATCATCTCTGAGAATACCTCAGTGTCCCTTTCCTGCCCGTAAAATCATTCCTGATGGGACAACCAAATCTTTTAAGGTAGAAAAATAAAATGACTCAGTTCTATTTTCAAGTTTGCAAATGGCTAATTAGAAAAATATTTTAATGGTGTGGACATCAAATATATTCAATTGCTAGTTAGCCATCAACACAAAATCCTTCTTAATCACAAGTTTATATATAGTGTGTTGTGTCAACCTTCTCACCCTTCACATGGGTTTTTATTAAAGCTATTAGTATACAATAATTTTTAATATTAAGGAAATGCCTTTATTGTGAATGCAGCACTTCATTCTTCAATGGTGACTAACGAACTATCTTCCATAATTACTCTCGACCTCCACGCTGTAAAAGAAAAGCAGACAGCTAAATATATTCCATAAAAGAACACGAAATGGAGATCAAATCTTCTATTGCACTGTTATAGACATACATGCAGGAAAACTAATTTCCTCTACTAACACGATTACACTGTAGGTGTCCTTGTCATTTAACAAAGCTAGGCAAGTGTCTTTCATTTCAATCGCACACCCATCTCACAAGTGCTTCAAATTTTGTACATTCTCCCATTTTAAGCACCAGTGTTTACAACAGAGAATTGTTACAGAAGAAAAGCAGGTTTTTCTTGCCTTTCATGTACAATGCCATACTTACAAATATTGCAGAAAATATTTCTATCAAGTTTAACAAAATGTTTCCACTACTAGAAATACAAGAGTTAACTTACTAATAAATAACTTAGAAAAACTACTTTGAGAAATATTTTGGACTTCAGTCAGTTGGTAATAGCTTTCGCTGGTCTAAGAGCAGACTCCTGGGCTCCTGTCCAGCACATTCAAATTACACATTAAACAGCTGTTACGAAACAGGTAGTGACAGCGATCAACACAGGCTATGATCAACTATGGCTAGCTATCTGCATGTCTGTTTCATGTCTGTATCTCTACTCAGCAATACTACAAGCTGCTACTAATTGGTGAGAGTTGGGTACCTTGTGTGTTAAGAATCTGTAGCTTGGGTAGTGTGCATCAAAGCCATGAAAGCTGGGAGCGCACCCTTACCAAGAATTACAATGCAATACCAGATTTGAAACTTTGAAGGAGGTGTAGAAATAAGCTGAATGCTAGGTAAATACAAACAATACACACCGATAAATGAAACTTACTTGAATAAGTTCAATCTCTTCTTCTGACATAAGTTTCCTTCTGTATTTCTGAGGTAAGGTTCTTGCTAATTCAGAAGTGTCTGGTGTACCTTGTACTGTACTAACAGGCGAAATCTTTTGAAAGGCCGGTGATCTGCCTCCTACAGACTCCTGTGCTTTTGAAGCATGGAGAGATGGCACGCTTGCTTGTAGAGACTCCTGTACTGAAACGCAGATTGCGAAACCATTTACAGAGACGTAACAAGACTTTAAATTAATTAATGAGCATCCAATACAAGCTACCAGTTATTAACAATTTTCTTCATGATAACAAATACTTAAAAGAATTACACAACCTGTTTTTATTGTTGTTAAATAGATCAAGAGGATAGTGAAAAGACTCTGACAGTAAAAGGAAGCATGTTTGAGTGGCAGAAATACTGATGTACAAACTGAAGATAAATCAGCATATATCCAAACAAAGGCTTTTTCACTGGGAAGCTGTACTTGCAGAAAAAGCATGCAGTATCATAAATGTGTGTGTGGAGACAATTACGTAGAAAGGTAACTGTGATAAATAACTAAGATCCACTGAGATTATGCTTTTTTTTTTTTTTTACTGCGATTGTAAAGACGGACAAGTGAAAAAGAAGTAGAGGCTTACAGAAAGATGAAGCTCACAACTGTGACATGCCACAACATGCAATGCAGTGTTGTACTCATTTTTGATATCACAAAATGGATCATACCAAATTTTGTAAATGATATGCAGAGTGGCCACCAAATACCGGGCATCAGCAATCAATGTCAATGAAATGTAGCGACCGAGGAGTGCATGAAGTACTTTACAGGTGAGGGCCAGGAGCTAGGCTGAAGGACTTCACGTTAGAGAAGGTGCCTCGAGGTTGAGGATAGGAGAAGAGATGACAAAAGGGCAGTGTTGTCAAAGCCATCATTCTGAACCTTAGCTCTGTCCCACCACGGCTGATTTGACAATGGAAGTACGCAATTACCCCACCAGGCAGGATGGAGTCTCACAGCAGTGTGTGTACGTCATAAGCACTCAGACCTCTACATATAAGGTTAAAACACCTGATAAAGCAGAACGCTTCCACAGGAAGCCTCTCTCAGTGCTCCTGAAAAATGAGCAAGACAGATGCAACATCGGAACAGCTGGGACACAGGGACTATATGGTTATGAAAGAAGCTGCATCGAGACTGGATGAATCAAAGAATGCAAGGAGTTAAAATACCATAGCGTTGCCTGCCTCTCTCCCTCCTGCCTCCAACAAGACCAATAAGGACAAAGGAGAGGAGACAGTTTTAGCCATAGTGAGTCAATGGCAGTATTGGGACATTAGACACCTGCCACAATGTGATCAAACCACCATTGGTAAATAAAACCACCACATAACCACTGAGAGGCATGTTCAGAAGTTCTCAGTCAGAAGACTGTATCTGAAAGTCCCAAGCTGATCGGGTGGTTCAGGAACAATGGAAGGTCCCAGATGGAGTGAGGAGGAAGACAGCCCATCAGAATGTGCATATTCTGAATGGGGGCAAAGTATTTTGTTTCAAGAAATAACACACCTTCTATATGAAAAAACAGGAAACAGTTTCTCCAAAATTGTTTCGTTGATCACAACAATGTCTAGAGATTTGCCAAGGCCTTTCCTGTATTGTATGTTTCAGTTGGAAGTGTAGTCAGAGTAGATGCATTACCCAATTAAAAACATCAGAAGTCGAGACTCAAAAGCACCATACTTAATACTGCTATTGTTTTAGCCCAGATACAGTCTCTACTACATTTTTCCCTTTTCTTTTTAAGACCATCATGTTGCAGTAGTAATATGGTAAAAAAATTTGGCTGGCCTTTCAAGCACCCACGTCTTGACCTGCAGAGCTCTGTTTGGCTATGTAAAACCACGTAAAAGCAACAGCCTGGTACAGTGAAATGCAGTTATTGCTACAGCATTCAAGCAGCATGAGGTAGCTTGAAATTTACTGATGAAATGACAGAACTTGATTAAGACAGGAAAGTCTAACACAGTGAAAAGATACAGTCACAAAAATCTTCCGATTAAGAGATAAACAAGAGGTAAGTAACATGTTTTTAAGCCTTTGATAAAGCAGTTCACTGGTATGAGAGGTGGTGCACTGGGCTGACTGTGCGCAACTACAGAATTCTGACAGAAAGTTATCACAGAAAATAGTTCCTGAACAGTTCACAGCTAAGTCAGAAGTGGCACTGATGTGCACTGTAGACACTTTGCAATGTTAATGGATGAACTAAACTCAAAGCTAAATCACAAACGTGATAATGCTGTTGCAAATAACATGGTACGGTATTTCTAAAGAAGAGAGAATAACGTAACAGAGCTTATTAAGATGTCTCCTACTTTAGTTTCAAATGCTTTGTTGACTCAAAAGGAGCATTAAACCTACGTTACCACTCACATAACTTTCATGTCTAAACGTAACAGTATTGAAAATCCTATAAATATCAACATAGGTATAAAAATTAATGTCAAAGATTGCAATGAAATTATTTTTTTCTCAGCATTAATTAGTAGCAGAAGGAAATACTTCTTAAAATGTACAGGGGGATGGCTCTTCCAGCTATAATCATGGTTTTAAATACCACAGACATCGCACATGCCAACTATGAAAAGAAAAGATGAGGAAAATGCAACATTGTTTCTGCAAATATCACCAAATACCTAAAGCTGCTTCAAACTGACTTGGCCACAATCATTTTAGGCAAATATTAGTATTTGGAAAAACAGGACTTATTACATATAAGTAGGAAAACAACACTGGAATTCTTTGTGAATCTGCCTTGAACAAGAAATAAAGATGTGCATGTATTACATGTATTCCCACAGCTGTATAGAATCTGAAAAGGAAGAGTCAAAGAATTACCTTCAAACTAAAACAACTGTTTCAGAAACCCTGCTCAAAATCAGCTGAGGTGCATACTTGAAACAGAAAAATTGTATGCTAGCTCTTATATAAAACAGCTAATGCAAAGAAATGTGGCACAAGTTGTATCTACAGATGAAATACTTACTTTTAGGTCTGGGGCTACTTTTTCTGTCTGGGAACTTAATTAATGGAGTATGTGGCTTGACTACCTAGAACAAGGCAAGGTAGTAGGAGAAACAAGGAGAATAAAATTTATTTCTAGACACACATTATCTTCACAATAATAAAACGGAACGCACAACATATTAAACAAGCACTCCCATACTGCTGCCTTCTGCACCGCCACTCTGAGTGTTTTTTAAAATACGAAATAATTTTTTTTTTAAGTGACAATTGCATTTTTGCACGCTGTTTGGACGAAACTGACCAAGTCATGGTGTTGTCAAGGTGCTAAAATGTTGTCGCTCAGTACGTTTATCCCAGGAGAAACTTCACCTTTAAAGGCATTCCTCCGCCCTCACGCCCTGAGCAAGAAACAACGGATCTCTACCTTTCCTCACAGCCATCAGCCTCTGGGTGTGCAGAAACAGCCACCGCAGTCGCACGAATGCAATTATAAAATTTCAGCGCACGGAATTGCTAGCTGTTCCTCTGCCTGTACGTATTTGTTCAGCCGGCTGGACGAGATTGACAAGTTCCATTAAAAAAAAAAAACAAAACAAAACCACGCTATACATCATAAAGCTCGGGAGCCGAAGACACACTGTTCATTTCTGAGACGCCTCTTTCGAAGAAGACTCCGCGCCTCACCTTCACCTTGAAGAAGGATGGCTTAGAAAGGAGACGCGGGATAGCCCTCCCCTTTGAACAGGGTGCGGGGCTACCAGAGAACCGGCATCAAATGACCGGCGGCGACACCGGGCGGGCCACACCGCCCTCTTCTTTCCCGCCCCCCCGCCCCAAGGACACCGGCCTCCC
>NW_009648250.1:1488807-1496506 GCF_000708025.1 Charadrius vociferus | reverse complement strand
CCCCACCTGGAGTACTGCATCCAGCTCTGGAGTCCCCAGCATAAGGATATGGACCTCCTGGAGAGTGTCCAGAGGAGAGCCACAAGGATGGTCCGAGGGCTGGAGCACCTCTCCTATGAGGAGAGGCTGAGAGAGTTGGGGCTGTTCAGCCTGGAGAAGAGAAGGCTCCGGGGAGATCTTATTGAGGCCTTCCAGTACCTAAAGGGGGCCCACAGGAGAGCTGGGGAAGGACTTTTTACTAGGGCATGGAGTGATAGGACGAGGGGGAATGTCTTTAAACTGGAAAAGGGCAGGTTTAGATTAAACATTAGGAAGAAGTTTTTCACTTTGAGGGTGGTGAGGCACTGGAAGAGGTTGCCCAGAGAGGTTGTTGAGGCCCCATCCCTGGAGGTGTTCAAGGCCAGGCTGGATGTGGCCTTGGGCAACCTGGTCTGGTGGGAAGTGTCCCTGCCCATGGCAGGGAGGTTGGAACGCGATGATCTTCAAGGTCCTTTCCAACATAAACCATTCAATGATTCTAAATCTGTGGTTTTGCTTTTATTTGAAAAAGACGCGCCCGCATCCACCTTTTAAAAGCTGACATTCACTTACCAAATTAAAAGTGACAACATTTTAGTACATTGTTTATAGCGCCGTGACTTGGTCAATTTTGCCCAAAGGCCTGCCAAAATGCAATTGTCAAGAAAAAAAAAAATTATTTCATATTTTGAGAAACATTTAAAATACTGCCTAGCCACACAGTTGATTGCAGGTAAAATGGAAGAGGTGGCTTCATGCTTTTTCCCTAGGTTTGTCTTATTTTGTGATGTGGGATGGCATCTACAGGTTATGCCTGCTGCTACTAATCAGCATATAGCACAGTCACAAGCAGCTGTTAAAAGTATACAATTTTCAGTGTTTAAAATTACACATAGAAGTTTAATAATAACAATAAAAAAAAGGAAATAAAAGCCTAAAGACAGAGTTAATTAAGTTTTCCAGTTTGGGCTTTCCACAGAAGCGGCAGAGCCTTCATTTAAGCCTACTTTTACTTAAAAGCTTGAAACAGAGAGATTATTCTTCTTTATTCTGTTATTGCTGCCTATCAGCTGGAAATGAGCTCTTGGGACAGGGCAGCTATGAAGCAGCTCTTCAGGTAGTTTCACCAGCTATGTTACCAGTTCAAAATTTTTTTATGTATCAGGAATTAAATTTCGCTTCCAAGTGCTGCGTGGCCATGTTCCGAGTCTCTAGAGAGGACAACTTCCAGAAAGATAAAACTTTCAAATTCTTGAAGTGTGCTTAATAATGCACTTAATCTACCAAGTTGACTACCTTGATTATATACACTGCATAAAATTTAGCACCGCTTCTTCTGATTCACAGAAAATGAACGTTTTTTTCAAGCTGTAGAACAACTGCCTTTAAAGATGGATCTTCTGCCCAGTTAACTCTGCTTGCAATTATGATATTCTGTAAGAAAGAAAGAGTAATGGTTAAAAAAAAGCCTTTAAAAAGGATTATTCTGAATGAAATCTCTCAAATGCTGTCTGTTTTTTTAATTTGTAAGCCCTTGAAATTCACAGCAGTGTTTGAAGCAGACCGGATAGGGGAGACAGCAGAAAGGGAAGTTCTGTTTTAGAACCTATTGTCAATACATAGGCAAAACAACCCCACGGTCCTCTGAAATTGGTAGAGGTGCTTGCAGACCACCCCTATTTTAAGCATAGGAATTTAGAAGGTTTTTTTTTTTTTTTTTTAAATCCCCACATGAAATAAAGTTTGCCTCAAACACAAAATAACACAGTTAACATTCTCACCCTGCCATTTTGGATCGAAAATGTGAATTACTAAATTTAACCAAAGACTTGCTCTACTTAGAGCTCAGAAGATTTCATGAATACAAAACCAGAAGATAATTCTAGGAATCTAATATAAAGCCTGCTAAAATGTTTAATTTCTCGTTCTCAATTTGAGATGTTACATTGTTATCAATGCCAGTAAATGTAGTGTGCAATAGAAAAACATGTGGCTCTGTTTCTGTCCTTGAAATCCTTCTGATTATCCCAATTCACAGCATGGTTATATCCTGCCTTTTACCTGAAGCCCCCTGACACGTTCTCTCTTTTCTCCCAGTCTAGATTTCAAAAAAACCCCCAACTTTGTGCGTGCCTAACTAGCATTTCATAGCCCGTTTGCCAATAAACTCAAGAGCACTGCAGTTGCAATTCACTGCTCACTGTGCCTCCCATCTTTGTACCAAAGTCAGTGATCTGTGTGGCCAGGCAAAGGAAGCCAGGACAAGTCACGCAGGGAGAGGCAGAGTACCAGACTGCCGCACGGCATACGTGACCTTTAGTCGAGCCCCCCTGAGCACAGGATGCTGCAGGAGGCCCTTCCGCCCTATCCCAAATCGTGAGGTTTTTTTCTTCCTCACTTTGTGTGACTCCACACTGCAGATGACCTGCCGGCCAGCTGCATGGATACAGACTAGTCAGCCGCATCCGATATGTGGGTAACCAAAAGGCTGAAGGCTACACTGCCGAACAGATTTGGAGGCAGATTTGGAGCGTGGCCGTGGCTGCAGGCCACGGCTTTCACAAGGCTGCAGTAGGTGACACAAACAGAGACGCGTGTGTGGTCGGAAGGGGCAGATTGAGGAGCAGCAGTCTGGCTCACTGGTAATCCCACGGTTAAGACCGACTTATTCTTCCTAACCACGGGATGGGGGAACTGATTTCGGGGGTGGTGGTGTAGAGGTGACTCTCTGCGTAAGGAAATACAGCCACTTCTGTGACAGACATTCTCCCAGAAAATGCATTATTTTTATACCTTTAAGGGAACAAAGGAATAAAGGTAGATTGATACTGTCTCTAAATTCTGTAAACAATTATTCCAAAGAAGTTTGTGACAATTTCATGCTTTTAGCCTTTAAAGCAATTGAGTTTTCCTTTCATACAGCAGTTTTTTCATTACCATCGTTACCCAAAGTTTTCAGAAAACACACTTTTGTTTAAGTTACATTTACCATACACTAGGCTATCTTGACTGTAGTGCAAGTTGGCAAACTTGCTTCTAAAAGCTACAACACATTACCTGGAATACATGTTGAATTACTGTAGTCATGTCTCTCTCTTTTTCTAAGTTTTTGTGTATCTTCTGCAGCATTTCACTCGCTTCCGTACTCGCTTGTTCCTCCTGTTTTTTTGTCATGTTATGAATTTGCAGTAGTTTCTGTCTTCCGGCTATTTTTAGCGCTGTTCCGTTATTAGGAAAATTAAGCGTTAAGAAGTAGCTAGGTGAGCAGTAGAAATAAAGATATGCTTTTTTCCTCAGACATCTAAGGCACTTCCACTTCAATAATCCTAACTTCAGACTCCATCCCTTCCCTCCAATATACCTCAAGATACTCCTTTCCCCCAGAAGGCAACCCGTGCTGTGGCTACCTGGTATCAAAGCACATCGATGGGTTGCCTGGCTGCTAGGAAAACAGAAAGTACTTTGTGTACTGCCTGCATTTCCATCAGACATGGACCGTAATTTGAACATCTGTCCTACACCCCACCTTCGGTTGTCACAACCTTGATAGTCAGAGGTATTTAAGACCCTTTCCCTGTTTTCAATTTTGATCAAAACCAAATTCCAGTCGTACAAGGGACCTACGGACAACACCAGTGAATATTTCTAGTTTCTTATTGGAAGCCAGGCTGAAAACTAGACTGAATAAAACAATTATTAACAGTTCATACATTGAAAGAATGCTGACACAGCATTCCTTCCCTTATTTCTGAAGATACTAGCGACATTCATTTTTCCTATGAAGACAGATATTTCATTGTGTTTGTTCGTTACTGTCAACATATACACCACTTCCTGTGCATGAAACAAACAATAGTTGTCAAAACTGTTGGCAAGCCTGGTCATGTGACAGTAGAAGCATTCAGAAAACATAGTTACCTTATTAAAAGATTGACTTCATTTCTAAATCAGACCCACTTTAACAAGCCTACTGAATACCAACAAACTATTATGAGAGTTCTTTGTAAGTCCCCTCCTCTGTTCTGCAAACTTTTGCTAAAGGTAATGTCTGACAAAAAAAAAATCCCTTAGGTGTTGTAGGACTGATTTAAATTACTAAATGATGTGTAATTTTCTGGGGAGCTTACACTAAAAACACCACCACATTCTTTTGGAGCATCTTTTTGCATCTCTCATTCCAACATGTCAGTTTTGTGCTCAAGTAGGCAAGACATCAGCTCATTTTTACAGTGCTTCCTACTCTTTTCAGAAGTTTTATAGCTGTGTTGAGAGTTTCGCAGTTACTTCAAATGTAAATTAACATTGCTACAAGAACTTTAAAATATGAACTGTACATTCAAATATAAAACAAAGTCAATATAGCTAACACACTTACAGAGTCTCTTCCTTTTAATGTCATTCAGTTTCTCTTCATTCTCACGTGCTTGCTGAAAGAAAAAAAAAAAAAAAGGTATTTCCTAGACTCTTGGCCCCAATAAATATTGAAAGATGCTAATTCAATCCACAAAAGCAGTTGAAGGCAGCTCTAGAAACAGACTTTCTTACATACTCACTTTAAGTAATCATTTCAGTAATTTTAACACCAGTACAAACCACAAATTTGGGGCTGTATATTAAGCTTCACATGACTTGTGCAATCCTGTTACTTTCAAATTGGGCTCCTGCCCATATTGAGGTTGGTATACCTCCACAACTGCAACAGAAGCTACAACTGCCACTTACCTGCTGATGTTCAAGTATAGCCCTGCTGAGCATTACTATGCGTTTCAGAGTTTCCAAGATCAGCCTAAGGAAGGAAACACAGTTGTGTATCTTAAGACCATTAATATGAGTGAACAGCATAACACATTGTTGTTTGGATTAAACAAAAAATTCCCTTTTCCCCTAACACCAAAATAAAGCATACTTTCTTTTTAGTTAATTCTAACATTCCCAATCACAGAGGTTGGAAGGAATTGAGGAAGGCCAGCCACTTGACAATGGCCAAGAACTGAAGCTCCTGAATTATGGTGCGTGGCATGGTGCATCATGGAAATGCAATATTTTCAGCTGTATTTCTGACAGAAATTAAATTTCTCATATTACACTTCATATGCGTGCACCTGTTAATATTGGGCGGGAAATTAAAAGCTAATTTTAAACATGTTTAAAACTTTCAGGTCCTTTTCAAAGACGTTAAGCTCCTACATGATTAATGAAGGCAGCAATGCAGAGGCAAAGCTGGGTTACAAGCCTGTAATACATACTCAAAAATTATAAACGCTGGTAAGTCACACATTAAAGACAAAAAACTCTTAACTACAAACAGTTCTCACTAGTGAATCAAAAATTATGATCTCTGTAATCAAAGGTTGGTTAATTCAGAGCCCAAATGTAAATCCACCCCAGGTATAAGTGGTCTGATCATGCTGAGTGTAGGCAGAAGGTGATGGTATATCATTCAGTCAAAACAAGAAGGAAGCTTGCTTTTTAGAAAGGTACAATGAAGTCATGTAGAAACATGTCACATTTAACTGTGTAAAATCCATTCCTTTCTACCCAACCTTTCCACAAGAACACCTTACCGTGACTCATTATCATTTTGCTTCACTTTGTTTTTGAGGGCAACCAAAAGTTGGATCCTACATAGTGTGGGGGAAAAAACGTATAAATGGTGAGAACTGATAAGAAACTGAGAAAGTAGATTTTGATAAGTAACAGAAGAGATATTGCCATGGTTCCATTTATGTCCACTTTCTCATTGTAATTACATACATAAAATACTCAGTACCTTGTAAATATCATACTTGTTAAATAATGGGGCTTAACTCTCACGATACGAAAGGGGCATCAATGATTATTTGTGAGAGTGACAACTCCTTTCTCTCTTGCCAAACATACTTAGACACCATTAATCCCAGAGTCTGCAAAAGGGAAGCTGGGCAAAAGCAGGAAATCAAATGAGCAGCCATGTAGCACAGGAGAGGTGTAACAGCTATCAATTTCCACCTTTTCAAATGCATTTGTAAAATACTGCCAAGAATTATGTTTACTGATTTATACAGCCAGACTTTCACAATCTTGCGGGAACCTTTTTGTTTATATATTTCAACTTGTAATTTTTTTTTTCCCCTATGGTATCTCCATCTGCATTCCTACTGGCTCAATGATACTAAAATCTCTCGTGTTTGTTAATACACCCCATAACACTTTGAAATGCTATGTTAATCAGAATTATGTACATGTATGTGCACACACATAAACAAACAGAAAACCCCCAAATAAACAGGAAGAAAATTCTACCTTTGCAAGGCTAACGTCTTGTTCTGTAAAGAGACTACTACTTTCTCCAGATCTTCTTTTAAGTTTTGTATGGCACTAGAGGAACCAAAAAAATAAGAGAACAACAAACAACCCCAAACAGTGAAGATAAAAAAAAAATAAATTAAAAGCAATGTCATGTTTGTACATTTGTCAACTTGCTCTCTACATGTCTAAAGTAAGAATTTTTCCTGTAAACCACGAATTATTAAGGCCAGGAGTATTTTAGCATGTGGAACTATAGTAGTGAATTCTAGCAATCACAAGAAGGACTGTACATTTAGAAGCCACATCAGATAAAAAACTACATTAGGAGACTGAGTAAAATATTTCTTCCCCATATTTTCTCTTAATTCCCTTTATTTTCACCAGACTCCTGCAAAGTACTGATTGTTAATGCGGAGATTTACTAAGAAGGAGTAACTACAACAGAACCTTCAAGCTCAGTTCTTAATCCTTCTCCTCTTTGTTTCAAAATACATCAAAAGTTTGAAGTTATCCAGTGACATACCTGTTGGTAATACCTGTTTGTTTAGCGATGCCATCAAGGAAACTTTCTTGACCTGTAAAGAAAGAACGTCACCAAAAAAAGCACAGAGACTTTTAAATACAATCTACAGAGCATAAAGGATAAGCAGCTCAAGGGCTATACAAGGTATTTCTTATTCCTACCTCTATAGCTTATCATCTCGCCCACTGTTGGTGAGACTACACTATCAATCAGCTGTATCAGAGATATAATTAGGCTTTAACATATTTCCATTTGGCACTTCCTAGACGTGCCAGAGCTGGCTTACAGCATTGCTCTCTTTATGCAGCCGGCTGGTTCTGTGGCAGAGGCCGTAAGCACGGGAAACACAACGGGAACAAGAGGAAACACCTTAAATCGGTGTGGCTGGCAAACACATTTGGCAGATTTTTGGTAAGGCTTCAGCACCAGCGACCACGTTCCTGAGCACGTCCGTCGCGTGTCGGGACGCGGGAGGAGTCCGAGGCGGAAACCCGTGAGAAAGGGCGGTGGGCACCGACCGCGCGGCGGTTTTGGGAGCATCCAAACACGTCTCCCAGAGCGGTCCAGAAAATGCAGTAAGACGTGCAACCGAAAAAAAAAAACCCAAAACAAACCACCAAATAAAACAACCCACCCCATTTTGTTATTATAACGACCACTTTTGATTAAATAATTTTAAAAGAGACAGACGTTAGCCACGTCACTATCACCGCGACACGACAACAAGCGGAAGCGCTGGGGGTTGTTGGAGGGCGCGAGAGCGGGGACGAGCTTACCGGCATGAACCGCCGTGCTGTACTCCATGAGCTGCTGCTTCATATGGTCCCTCAGGCTGCACCAGAAGCAAAGCGACAGCGGTCAGGCAGACCT
>NW_009648250.1:1484888-1488532 GCF_000708025.1 Charadrius vociferus | reverse complement strand
TTGGTGAGGCGGGACGGCCCCGGGCCGGGACCGGGGCCCCGCGGCTGACACAAGGTGCCTGCGGTCATCGGAATGCGTGGGTTGCTGAGCTTATTCCCCACCCAAGCCCTCCCGGTGCGCACGAGAAGGGAAGGCAGCCACTTCTCCCAGGTATTTTTCAGATAAATGACGGAAGGGAAGCAGGAGCACGGTTAAATATTATCAACAAAGAAGTAAGAAAGGGGGAGAGTGGTAGGCGAAGAACTGTCATCGCTTCTAAGTGAAGGCAGGCGCGGCTCTGTAGAAGTATACTGGTCAGAGGTAAAGCTGATAGTTACATTATTAACAAAACCCGCGCTACACTAAGTAAATGCTAAGATAATAGAGCTGCACTCTAATCGGACTAATCTGGCAGACACCAGCTCTGCCACCGCATTAGCAGAGCATCCAGGAGGTGCCTGGAGGAGCAGCAGCTCCAGCTGGGCTCACCCCAGGGCTCACACGATGCCTCTTAACCGTGTTCACAGCTGCCGTTGGAGATGCTGCAGGTGTAGGAGGACGTCGACTGTACTACCACAAGGAATAAAAATAAAAGACAGAACTAATTTATTTAAAAGCGGAAACACACAAATAAGACACATTATATACACAGCAGCACATAGCGATGATGTTTTGCTTGAGTTGGAGTTAAAACTTTTTCAGCAGAGGTTGCGCTAAATTCCATATCATAGAAGACTTCAGCTGTTCAATGCCACTTATTTTGCAGTTTTTGGTGCTGGCATATTTGTTCTTGATTGCCTGCAGAGAGGAAAGTTTGATTTAAGTTTACCCTGTTCATAAACTCACACTATTCCAACTCACCTGAGGCTTGGTGGTCAAGCCAAGCCCATCCAAACACACAAGACCAGTTCATGGCTGGCTCATGCCACTTTGGCAAGATAGAGATCTACAGGTCTCATCCAGGTCTGACAGCAGACTTGCTAAGCCAGCTTCAGAGCTCCACATAGTGGCACTTAACCACACATACTCCCCCCGTCTGCACTGTGAGATTCTTACCACGTGCTTGGTAATGCCCTCATTCACAAAAATGATGTTCTTTGCTATGTGCTGCATAACTGGGAGAAGGTCGCTCTCAGAGTAAAACATGTAGTGTTGCAGAACCGGTGTCTGAAAGGAAGGGAAGTCGTTAGACAAGCCTACTAGAACAATGTGAGTACCCTGGGTTCTTTGTCAGTTGGGCTCAGGCAGTTGCAGTCTTTTGTCTCACAGGGCAGTAACTGTTAACCCTCTCCTATTTGTTTCCCTTGTAATGAGCCACAGGGAGACAAGAACATGATGAGATACCACAAGGGAAGCTGAAGGCATGCACTTGGCCCAGAGTAGCCTTTTAAGCTGGTGCACAGGCACACCGATTCCCAAACTAGGAGGTGGTCTGACAAGCATGACTTACCCACTCAGATCCTTTGAGGAGTTTCAGAGCCAAACAGGAAGCAGCTGCTGCAGTCTTGGATGGAGAGAAGTGAACCATATCATAGTCCACAATTGACAACTCCATCAGGTACTTGGCCAGAGTGTGCTGTTCCAAGTCCACCTGCAGTAAGTCAGAGTTGAGTATTGGCTTCCTCCAAGGTAAGAGCATTCTGTCAAGCCTTTGTTTGGTCAAGCAGGAATAAACACTTCCTCAGCAAACATTTTCAGAGCAATAGGCTTGAAATTCAAGTGGCCTAATCATAGAGCAGTTCTGAGCTGTATTAGGCTGCTCATAGTTTAGGACCATGCCTTTCAACAGCAGTCTAGTAGCCACCTGCAGTACCAGACAGGCATTTTAATTCTGGTTTTTGGGTGGGTTAAAGTCACATGACAGAAACCAAACAAGACCTATTTCTACATTGGAAACAGGTCTCAACCAGGTTCAGTTGCTAAACCGTTGCAGTACTCATAAGTTTTGAGCCATTTTAACAAGTTGCCACGGTCAAGTATTGCATTTTCCAGACGCTGCTTACAGTAACACCTGTTCTCAGCATTACCTGTGCAATCTTTGAAGCCCTCCTTAGGAAGTGTGGAGAAATAGGGCGACCCAGACCAAAGTCCAGGGCTTGCAGAATTTTCATCTCCATCTGGCAGATTTGGGAATTAGTATAAGTGTTATCAGTTACATAGGCAAAGTCTCCGACGTGTGGTGGAATACACTCTTCGTATTTGCTGGCAATGAACATAGCTGTGATACCAACCAGCTGCAATGTCTTCTTGGAAACAGCATTGTCCTGTAGTAAGAAGCAGTGGAGATTGATCTGTATGACTTAGCTCAGAACACATCTTTTCAAGGTAGCCAGTTTAAGGTTTGTTCTGTGACAGGATGTTCATACTGGCATATACAGAATAATTGTACGTCATCTGTTAACCTCTGTTAGCATCTGCAGGGGTCTTGGAAGGCTTTGAGAACAAATGAGGGAGAGGAGTAAGCACAGTTTTGATCTATCAAGTCACTGTTCATAGCTGAGAGGTTTATTGTGGTGCATACAGTTCAACATCACATTCCCTTTGTTGGTCAGCTGTATTTTGTTAAGGGTAACGTGTTTAGCTATGGTCTTGCTGATCAGCTCTCATCATGCTTTTGCTTAGGGGGAAAAAAAAAAACATTGCCTGCCACTGGGCAAGAGACACTCACCTGCAGGAAGCGATCGATGATACCAACTGCCATATACAAGGTCTCCTGTGTGAGTCTGAATTTCATCTGTACTTGCACAAGCCAGTCTATTAGTATGGCACGCATGTTCCCATTGATTTCCTGGCCGGCCAGGTATTTGGGTCTGACAGGTTTGTTTTCCTGTGTGGAAGGAATAGGGTCAATAGACCTAACCACTTAGCTGAGGTGTTTGCAGTGCCTAGCTTTTGTTGCATTTAAAGGCTTATCAAGGAGTTGAGTACAGGCGTAGCCCATAGATGTAGGACACAGGGCACAAGGTTTCACTGTTTACTAGAGATGGGCTAGAAAGAGCATGGTGCTAGTACTACTAGTTGATTGGTCTAAAAACCAGCATCTGTTTATATTATCAGCTCAGTTTAATCTTGTATTTTAAGTTGAGGGATCACTTATTAGCACCTCAGGAAAATCTGTAGGTGAAAGCGAAGCTCCGAGCCACGCCTGTAATGATGGGTTCACTGTGCCAGCAGATACCCTGTACAGTTCTGACCTTCTCCTACCAACCTCAAGGTCTCTCAGGTACTTGTAGATGTCCTTCACATAGCTGCCGCAGAGGTTTACATCATCACCATCGTCCACATCTGGATCTTCCACATCAAGCAGGACATCAGAAAAAGCCTGACATAGCACGTCCTCAGATGGGGCACATCCGGATGTCTCCATGGGGGCTGGAGACTGAGGCTCCAGCTACAAGGAAACCTGGGATCAGCGGGGCAAGCTGCACCCAAGTGCCGAGGGGGGCTCATGACCCCTATTTCAGGGCAGCGGGTGAGGCCATGCCCCCCCCCACCCCCCAGCCCAGCACAGGGCTGGGGAGGGGGCACACGGCCCCAGGCGTACCTGGGAAGGCTCCGTGACTGGCGGTGGCACCTCTTCTTTAGCGGTGCCCCTCTTCTTGGTAGCCGTCTTCTCCTGGGCGGGGACGCCCGCTTTCCGCCCGCAGCCCCCCTGCTCCTCCACC
>NW_009648250.1:1475689-1483974 GCF_000708025.1 Charadrius vociferus | reverse complement strand
GGAGAGCCCTGCGGCGGCACCCGGGGTGAGGCCTTCGGACAGGAGGGACGCCCGCGAAATGCCCTCGAAATTCGGGTTTGGAGCGTGTTCTCAAGCTGCCTTCCTCCAGTCGGCCCCTGCGCAACCAGCTGGGGCTGAAACCTGGGCTTTTTGTGAACGTACCTCCCTGTTCCCATCCCTACTCATTTTTTAACCAGAAAAGACATTATGCACTACATAAAACATTATTGAAAAACGCGTTTATTTTTTTCCCCATTATGTACATGTACATTGCTTGCTGCCAAACGTACAGTACATAGCTGCAATTTGTTTTACAGCTTTGTTTCATCTTTGAAAGTGCTTTGTTGCAAGTGTCCGCATACAAATCAAGTGACTAGACTGAGAACTCCCCCACCACAGTGTTTGTATCAAATTATAAATCGATTGGCCTTTACCTGTGATTTGAAAAACTGCCCTTACTGCACAGCTCTAATAGATGCTGCAAGGGAGGAAGCCCAAACCCTTCCTTGGAGGATTACTGCCAGATACAGGCTCTTGGCAAATGCATTTCAGACAGACGATGTTAATTGCCCTTGTCTTTCTGTCCAGGTAGCAAGGAAAAACACTGTGCACGTGTGACGGGTAACACACAAAAAGCTGCCAAATGTGCGTTACGATGCAGGTTTGCACTTTCCTGTGCAGTATCCAGGTGCGAGCTGATCTTCACTGCCACAGCCATCTAACGTGGTCCCAGCCACCTTAATGTGTTTCGGGTCCTCTTGCTAGCAGCTGAAGTACAAAATCAGCATTTGCTTAGAGAAAGTTGTGGCAAGCATGAAGGCTTTTTGATTATGTTAAGCTAACTTGATTTGAAAAGAAGGAATCACCCCCATTTTCATCTACCTATCCCAATGGGGCTAACGCTACGTTTGGTGAAATGCCATCAGCTCCAGTACAGTCACCTCAAATACGAGTGGTACATGTAAATATTAAATGAAGCTTTTTGCCTGAAAACAGTTTTCAGAACCGAAAGATCACCCTGCTTATAGGCTTGGTGTCAATTGTAGCACTGTTACTCAACTGACCTGAGCTTTCCAGAGGAGGCAAGGTGAGAAAACCACTGCCAAAGGCATAAATCAGAAGAAAACAGGATCAAACATTGAGAACTCTACTGGTTCTGCAGTGTGGGCCCAAAAAATTAGGGACTGGGATTTGTGCAGTCAATCTTCATCACTATATGTAAAAGCAACACAAGTTCTAGAGACTTTCTGACAACAGTTTTTCAAGTCAGTCCTGTACTACAGATAGCGTTTTAACACTGCACTGGAGGAGGGGACTGGAATGCAAACTTTACAGTTACAAAAGAAACTATGCAGTTTGTATAAACAGTTTGATCACAAGAGAAGCAGAATTGCTCATGGACATTTCAAATGGCATTGCTGGTGAATCCAGTTTGATCATGTAATTCCTGCATCAGTCTATCCTCAAATTCCTCTAACATGAAGCCTGATGATAATTTATAATGATATTCGAGTACTGGTCCTAAATACCAGAAGAAGAAAACAGTATGACAAAACAAGATTGCTGTTATACATGGCATGACGAAAGACATACTCATTCTTGCTAACCACTGAATTGATTTGCTCAATTCCAAGCACAATATTTAAGGGCTTCATACAAGAACACAAAGGAGCACAGGAGGACTGTAAACAGATGTCAGGATACTTGTCTCTGAAGACGTATGTTATTACTCTATTGACAGTTTTTTGCTAAAGACAGAGATTTGTTTTCTTTGCAGTATTAAGTCCCCAAGACGCATAATCATTTCTATAACACTCTCTTCTCTTTCCAGTCAAGAACTCTTAATTTACAGTTTGTTTCAGCAGCTTGCCAGGTTCCCAATTACTGTCACAGTTCAGCATTCTAAACCTGGACTGCTTCCTTGGGTAACACACAAAGGTACAGCTGGCTACAGTACACCTGCAGCTGTGTTATGGTATGATGAAAAAATCAAGTAAGTGACAGAATAACATAGTGTGAAGAGGTGAAGTTTAGCAGAGTGCTAGGATGCTCACTGGTGAATTACTTTAAGCTTCAAACTATTGCATTTGCAGTTATTAATGTAAAAAGTACAAAAAAATATTTTACGGAATGGGTTTTTTTTTTGATTCTGAGTCTTCCCAGGGAACAGGAAAGTATCTGCATTTTTTTCCCTCCCAATTTCTCACTGTTAACCTGTGGATTTCTCTCCCTAAAAAAATAATTTGATATAAATTTAAAATGGTAACATTTATTTCCTCTGATGCATTAAGTTTAGAAATCAGATTTGTATGCCGAGACATAATATATAAACGGTGTACTTCTATTATCTAACAAAATGTGCAAAACCCATGACTTCTTGTTTTTTGCTCCCCATAATAAACATATCATTTCTTTTTCATTCAGAGTCTTCAAGCTATGTTTGAAATAAAAGTATTTTTCAGTTGATTATGCTTGCATTCCAAAGCAAACTATTTCCATTTCCCACTAGTGACACGAAATTGTAATCATGACCTTCCATACTTAATGGAAAGTACGCAATACATCTGTGCTTATCCACAAGTTGCAAGATTTCTGTTTAATGAACACCCAAGTACAGTATTTGAGATTTCCATTATTTTCACATATACAGCAAATATTCAAGTCCATCTTATTTCCTTTATAAAAGCATCTTGATCCAATTTTAATAAAGATAGTATGCTTAAAAAAATTCAAATATATAGTACATTTGTTTCTGTACATGTATGTGCAAGATCTCCTGACAAAAAGTAATACGAATATGGAATCCTACAGCTTTACACTTTACACGTCCTTTGGCGAACACAACTTTGTATCACATGATGTAAGTACCATCTTTGTAGTATTTCATGGATTCCAGCTGCTGAGTCATTGCAAGGACATCCTGAAATCCTGTACTGAGTCCGGACATGTGTTGAAAATAAGCCTCCTTCTCTACTTGGACAGTTAGGTTGTTTACACCAGCATCTTTCAGGATCGCTGTAACCTGAATACAACAGTATGGTTGACATTAGTATTACGCTTTATATGCATCGCGCAGCAGCTTGCAATATTCTGACTCTGAAATACTGTAGATTAAAAAAAAAAAATCATCATAAACAATTCAAATTTTTTGAAAGCAAAGACTAGCTGCAGAGGGTATGGCTTTGTGAAATCTGCATAATGGTCATTCTCAGCATCTTGCATAAGGAAATAATTTTCCCTTAAGAAAAACCCATGGCAGACAGGTATCGGTAAGCCAGTTATATATAAACCTGCAAGTAGCATCCAGATATTCCTACAGATTACTGCCTGTTTTGCAGCATGAAATAAACCTCCTCCTCCTTTTCTCAGAGCAGATGTAGTGCCACTTTCAACAGTGAGAAAATACCTCCCTAACTTTTTTTTTTCATTTTGTTTTGGCTGATGTTTTAGTAAACAACCATATGCAGCTAATTCCAAGCTAGCAGGCAAAGGGAAGTGCAGGGTTAGAGACCAGCTCTGAGACAACGAATAGCTATAAAAATAACCACAGACAACAGCTTCAGACTTCAGTCTACGACTGAAAAGGGGCTACAGAATAAGAAATTAAGACATTAGGGCCTAAAAACCTTGCACCTTACCTGCTGTACTATCCTCTGTTCCATCACATCTGATACCACTTGCACATGTATTGTACCTGCCACAACACTTGCAGAGTGACACCAAAAATGAGGATCTCTGTAGGATATAACTCCCTCTATTTTTTGAATCTGCAAAGAAATTACATTAGCAACAATTAATTTAAGAACACATTTTCAACTTCTGTATGTGCATGGATATTGGTGGCAAATATTTCACAGGGCAACAAAGCTGTATAGCAAAGCAGATTTCCAGCTAAGCCATATACAGAAACATGTAGCGTTGAAAGGTCACCTTGCTACCTACTGTCAAAGACTAGAAGCTAAAAGTCAAACTAAACGAAAAACCCAGCAGAGTACACTGCTAAATAGGATCAGAAAAAACCTGATTTAGTGTACAAATCACAGTAACATCAATGGATAGACCAACCAGAAAGTTGGCTGGGCATTTAACCATTTCTAGGGCATCTGTTACCTCACGATCCAGGACAAGCAGCTATTTAGTTATCATAGCTGAACTTAATTTAGAGACATAATCTATTTCCATAACTTATCATTTGAAATTGATCTTTCCACTGGGTCTGGCTGGGATGGATTGATTTTTTTCACAACCACCGGTAAGGTTCTGTGTTTTAAATATGTGGCTAAAACAGTGTTCATAACACACCCGTGGTTTTGGCTGTTGCTACTACTCAGTGAGTAGACTGGGGGTGGGCAAGAAGTTGGCAGGGGATACAGCTGGGACAGCTGACCCAAGCTGGCCAGAGGGATACTGCATGCCATATAACATCATGCTCAGCAATAAAAACTGGGGTAGCGAAAGAACGGAGTTTTTTGGCTTTCAAGGTGGGTGTTGCTCGGAGACTGGCTGGGCATCAGTCTGCTTGTGGAAGGTTGTGCACCGATTGCCTTTTTTCCTCTCCCTCTCCTTCACCTGTTAAACTGCCCTATATTGCTCCCAGATTTTTCTTGCTTTTGATCTTCTTGTTCTCTTTGCTGTCCCACTGGCAGTGGTGGTGGTAAAGGGGGGAGCGAGCAAGTGGCTGTGTGTGGATGCCTAGCTGCTGGCTGGGGTCAACCTACAGCAAGCATATTGTTTTACTGTGATGTATTTTTAAAAATGCTTTTCCTGTTATCTTTTAATGAATTCCTCTTTGATTGTTTTCAAATGGTACTTTCTTTTTACTTCATCTCCCAGAACTGCTTTCTGTCTTGCCTCATCAAAAAGTGAAACCCCACTCTACACCTCACTTTCCTTTCATTACACAAGTTGCTCCCAGCCAATTTCCATTTATTCTTCTCTTTTTCATGCAGGTAAGAACACATCTCCCCCTCTATTAATGAACAGGACACCATCAGGGTAATCTTCCCCACTCCCTGTAGTTGATGGCATGCACAAAGAACATGTAACTAATTATTACGCAGAGGAGTTCTCCACACTGAGGTGTGTGCTATGATTCTGGGCAGGAACTTCAAATGAGCCACCAGAGAAGGCCAAGTACAGCCTCAAAGTAGAAACTGTGCTGCAGCAGACAGGAAAAGAATGGACTAGAATGAAAAATAAAAAACAGCTGTACTTTTGCTGTCTCACCTACTGCGAACTAGCATGCCCTTGACGATATGGACAAGTAAGAAAACCTGCAATTACAGACTCAAGCTATAACCCTGTAGCCTGAACTGTACACATCAAGTTTAAAAAGGCTGCAAGATTTTGGGAATTGCTACGTTACTTTCTTAGTACTAAAGTACCTTTCCCACAGTGTTACCATACTTGTCTGTAATCATGAACTACCCATAAAAGCCAAAACCCAGTATTTTTAGTTGCAAAACAACTTTCATCAGTAGAACTCCTAATCCTGCCACACCTATGCAAAACAGATTTAAAACAACTCGAGACACAAAGTTGACAAAGACAATGGAAGCTGTCAGACTGAACTACTTGAGTTTAGCAATTATTAAAAACAGTTACGGCTTTGTATGTTTGTTTATAAGAACATTTTCTGACCTTTTCTAAAGCAGCGTGCAGATCTTTCTCCTGTTCTGGAGGTATCCTCAACAAAAGCACTTGACAAGCATCTTTCAGTAGTGGAATAACACTAAGAAAAATCAATGTAGCAATAAAAAGAGAGCAGAGCGGATCAGCTATGAGCCATCCAAATTGCTGAATAAATATTGTGGATACGATAACACCAACGCTGCCAAGAGTGTCTGCTAACACATGCAGAAACACACCTGAAAACAAAATAAACTGAGTGATTAAGTTGGACAGTTCTGTTTAAAATGTATGCGTATCTTCAATAGCAGAAACACAGTAGGGTTTATTACATATAATAAATACCCCTCAGACTAAACAGAGGCAACTATCTGCCTAACTGGATGGAAAATTAAACAACACATTTAGCTTTTCTAATGAATTACAAATCAATGTAAAAAACCCTTCTACAATGCAATGGTCTAGGCAGGCATTTGCAGATTAAACCAAATGTGAACAGTCTTTAAATTCTTAGTGGGATTTGTACTATGTATCATTTAACTCTGTATAGAGAGACTCACTGATCCTTAACAGAGAATAGAAAGATCAGTATAAATGCTTTGGCCTGCTAATGTAGGTAGATTTTAAGGTATCATTTGTTTTTTTTGTATGCCAACTCTACTCCAATTTTGTAAGATTGTCTATCTGCTACTGCTAGGAATAATCCTTCATATACTGCTTTAATAGTGGGTAGCATTCTCAGTGTACACTCAAAGGACACAGAAAAAGATTCTCTTAACCATTTTTAAGATTAGTACTAGCTAAGTGTCAGGATTTGAAAGAATACTGAAAGAGTTATGCATATGGGCAAACTTCAAAAAATGCCACGCAACAGAACAGCCAACTGAATGAGGATGTAAAATAACCCATGAAGTATCAAACTATTAGCTGAAAAACTTATGGGTTTTTTAGGTTTATGCAAAAACCTCATTCCTTTATAGATTTTTTTATAAGCCAGGCAGTCAGTAAATAACTACCTTCTAAGTACTATGGAAAAAATTCTAAGAAGTAGCTATGCTGAAATTTTATATATATTACCCTTCTCGGTTAGCTTCTGATTTTTAGATTTGAAAAATAAAGTTTCATCTTTCTCACCTTATCTTCTGAATTACAAACAGAAGCATATTCTAGATTGCTGGTCTGCATTTGTTCTTCTGCTTCTTATCCCTTTCCCCAGTATTTTTACAACCAGCTGCCACATGAGGATACCTAGAAGTACAGTACTATCTATATAGATAGAGACCTTGTACTTTCCTTTCCAGATGGAACTTAGAACCATGGACTTTAAGCTCTTTCAGTAATGCTCACAATGCCTGTTTATCAATGTTAATGAAGACTGTAGATTAATGCTTTTTATTGGTCCTTAGGTATTACCCGCATCTAAGAAATCCATGCAAAGAAATGTTTCAAGTTATGTTTCTTCACGTTAAACTCATTAATGAAGAGAGAGTGCGAGAAATTCACATATACTACATTAAATGGCTGTCACATCCTTCTGGAGATTTTAAGAATGATGCATAGTATGGCATCGTATTCTGAAAATCTTCAAAGTCTGCTGGAAATCACACGCATCATTTACGATTTAGCAATTTGTACTTGCCTCTCATGTTGGTATTCATGCCTCCTCCAGAAGACCCGTGGGAATGTCCATGGCTGTGTCCGTGGTCACTATGGGAATGGCCGTGCCCATGGCTGTGGCTGTGCCCATGGTGAGAATGGCTGTGATCGTGTGAGTGACAACCTCCCCGAGAAGCCCCATGGGAGTGCGCGTGGCTGAAGGCACAGATACCAACAAGGTTTACGATCAGCCCTCCAACAGAGACTGGCTGTGAGAGGGAGAAAAGTCTTTAACACCAGTACATCCTCCCAGGTGTTCAAGTTTATTTTCTAGAACATGGTAATGAGAAACACTGTACACCTAATAAAGGAAAACCGTGGAAGGATTATTCTAATCTGGATTCCTCAATCATATTCCTTTAAATATACAAGCTGGTTTCAAAGGAATTTTCTTCCTCTCTCAAAAAAATAGAACTTCCCAAAAAAAGCACTCAACAACCACCACCAAAATGCAAAATCCACAAATCAAGATGAGATAGCAAGTTTAGTTTTAAGAAGGGGTGATTGATTTTACTTACTTTCAAAAGGAGATAAAGTGGTTTGAATACAAGCTTTGCTTGGCTTTCATTGGAAAAAAATAATTGTATGTTGTATCTACGAGATGCACTCATCTAAAATTGTACTTGACCAAAGACAGCAACTACTGCTTTATTGGTTGAGTTGTGCTTTTTATCTGTCTCCCTATTTTTCTACTCTTCTCTTGAAAACCTAGCAACGCGCAGGAGTAATTCAAGCTATTAAAGGAGTTAAACAAGTCCTACAAGGGGGCCATTAGACCTTTCCTTGGCTATCCAGACCTGGTCATGCAGAGGGGTAACCCCTCCCACCCCCAAGAAACAAAATCAGTAGTGAAAGTGAACCAAATATTGAAGATTAAAAAGAAAAAAGAAATCAGGCCTCGATTCCAGCCATGCGCATTTCTAATTGTGCCTACATAAAAATATTTCTCTTTGTTACTGAAGAGAGCAGGAGAACACAAAGTTGGGGGGTGGGGGGGTGGG
>NW_009648250.1:1462395-1475663 GCF_000708025.1 Charadrius vociferus | reverse complement strand
GGCTGTGGAAGGTAGACAGACACCAGCGTAGTTAAGATTAGCTACACACGGCTTCATGATTGTTTATGCCATAGTAATACTCAGCATAATGTTATGAATTCTGTCTGATTGGCTGATTTTTGAGGTTTCTCAGAGACTAATACATTGGAATATGTTAAAAAGTCAGGGCACAGTTTAAATCTCTTGGGTATGCAACCTTAGTCTGCTTAACAATTTTTTTTTGTTTTAATTAAGACTAACACAAATGAACCATTAACTGCCAAACAACAGTCAAACAGAATGAAAAAACTTACAGTTAGCATATTTGTATCTATGTCAGGAGGATCCACCAGTCTGGCCACCGATTCCATGAAGACGAAAAAAGCAATTACCATCAGAAAGAGGCCATTAATAAATCCAGAGAGAATTTCTACACGTCCATACCTGAAAGCAAACGTGTACTGTTTAGAGTGGACAAACAGGTGCTCTGAACATAATTCAAAGTTATAATAAAGAAAGTTATAATACATTTAATACAGCACTAAGATTGCTTTGTTTTTTTTCCTCAATGCCACAAAATCATGACTTAATTTCAGAGTTCTTTATTTCTTACCAAGAGGTAGCTATTTTGCAACTGGCCGAACACCAACACTATAAAGCTATAATAAAGTTAGCATTTTTTAATATATATTGCACATCCAGGGCTTCAAACTGGTAAACTGCTATGCAATGTAACCATACAAATTTTGATTCTGTCAGCACAATTGAAATCCTCATATAAACACTGATATTCAACATATATTTTTGTTTGACATACATACATATATAGAGTGAAGCAATTTCTACATAATAGTCACAGTGTTAAAGCTTTATTTGTAGAGAAGAATGAAAATTACATTTCAAGACACTTTTTTGCTGCGGTAAGAGGGGAATAGCATGAACACAAATAGAACAGAAATAATAGCAAAAAACCCACAGAAGCGTGTACCATCAAAACATTCTGAACATATCTTTACAGCAGTGCATTTTAAAATAAGCAAGTAGGACAATTTTCATATAGTCCTTAAAGAACCTTATATACGTACCCATAGGAAAATATGCGAGTTGCTTTCCATCTTGTCATCAGAGCTGCAAAAAGCCCCATCACTAATGCAGAACAATCAAAAAGCATGTGAAATCCGTCAGAAATAAGACCAAGGCTATTGGTCCATACTCCATAAAAAAGCTCCACAAAAGTGAAAGCCTAAAAGGAAAGAGTTTGAATTTTTCCTTTAACATTAACTTGTAATCTAATGTCTTGGTAGCTAGCAGGTAACTCTTTTCATAGGACACTTAATAGTTTTCAAAGGTATTGTTCAAAGTATTTCTAGACCATTTTCTCTCTCCTCCAACAAAGCAAAAATAAGTGACGCGTTCCAAGTCCATGCAGAGACATTTTTGAACCTACCCTCCCAAAAGACTTCTATTTAAGAAAACAACCCTCTACAGGAGCAGATTTTTCATTTAGAATTTTAAACTAACCTTGTGCACACAGTTTTAAGCTTTTTGTCATTGAACAACATAACATCTCTAATCCAATCTAGATGCTTTTACTAGTGTTAAAGCAATGCTGTCTACACATCTGTTCTGCAAAAATTTTCTTCGCCAATTATTTGACTGTTTAAATCTTGTGAATTAGTTTTGAGACGGGTACACAAAGAAACATTTTTAATACATACATTTTCTCTGTGTGATTTACTATTGTTAATTAGTCTGCCTAGAAACTTTCTTTCTCATCTTTCAGATTCCATAATGGAATTCATTAAAGTTACCATGGATACTTCAAGTTTTTCCCCTTATTTTCTTGGGTAATTGGCAAAGAACAGAGAGATCTTTGCAAATGAGGTTGTATCAACCTTGCTTACTGCATGATCTTCTCCTACTCAAGAAAGAGAGAAGCTAGACATGAAACCAGCTTACTCCAAAATGACGCTAATCAATCCCACACTTATTATTTTGTTGTCCTACTCCTTGAAGGCCATATTGGTTTCAGCTTACCTGGTGGGAACACTGAGATACTTCAATCTTAAACGTATCATCATACAAGTATTTACTTACTGGTATAACAGTTACATGTAGAACCAGTGCCTCACTGTAACAACAATCAAAGTGATCTGCCACTTAATGTTAAGATTAGCATTAGAACCTTCTGTTTTAACATTCCATCTAATGAAACTACTCTATCAAGAATCACTTTAAAAACAATCAATCATGGGAACTTTTAAAGAGTAACTCTTCTTACTGTACTATGTATGTACTACTATGATTGGGTTTGAAAACAGATATGCACTTACCAGATTTAGGCACAAGAAATAGAAGATCTGCCTAGAATCATACTCTTCAAGAATTTGTTTCAGTGACTCCTTAATGAACCGGGGTAATGACTGAGAGCTCTGCTGTAATGCGTCACCCATGAAGTTATAGAGAGGGGTGCCTTCAGGGGAATAGCCAATAAGGGTACCCTTCTGCCCTTTCCTGGAGGGGGAGGACAGGATATTGGCAGCTGCAAGGAAAGTATTGAAGTTTTTGTTGCTGTTTCTAAGTTTCACAGCTATTTTATAACGTGTTTTATCAGCCATCAAAGCTTACATGAAACTTGCAGGCAGCAAAGTGATTGTCAACTTCATCTTGAAGTTTATCATTAGATTTCATTGCTATGTAAGACTAGATCATCACTTCCACAACAGAAGAGATCTATCACATTCTTTTTTTTTTTTTTTGTAGGCAGAAAGTAAAAGAGCACAAAGTTACAGGACCTTTTTATTCCAAAGAACCCATAAAAGCTCATCCAAAAGAATTCTGCACACATCCATTTTCTGATTGGCTTCCCAGTCACACAGACAATAGATTTATATAAAGATAAATAAGAATACGTACATAAAATGAAGAAGACAGCACTCACTACCACCCCTCCAGAAAGAACGTGCTCTGTGCTTTCATGGTGTGGTGGCTTGTTCATAGCTCGAAGCTGGTCTGTTATTGGATGTGTCCAAAAGTTGCCAAAAAGCAGTGCACTAATGAAAATAAGAAAGGATCCATATCGAGCACACGTGGAAGCTTCCATCTTGACAGAGCATATGGACTCCACATAGAAATCCAGGATCACAACAAAGAAGATGACTGTTATGAAAGGCATGATGAGAGAAGACCAAGACTCTACTTTACTCTGCAACAAAAAATACATTTCAAACAGGATTGTTTACTATTAGATGTGACTATATAGACAGCATTAAATCTAGTTCCCTTTCATGACAAATGTTTTAGCAATCCATCAAAACAGAAATACTTTTATACTTCCAATTTATCATATAAAAGAAAAACCCCAGCTCTAGAAAGACAGATATAGCTAATATGCACTACAGTACCTTATTTTAAATACTTCCATGCGTTTAAAAGCAATACCATATGCAACACCACAGTTGCAATGGTCTACTCTCACTAAGCATGCAGGCATAACAAACACGTCTCTGAATTACAATAATCTGCTCCTCAGGCACAAGAGAGCCCTGCATTTATACCGTCATTAATACCTGTGCAATGTTAGTATATGAATCCAGGATATAATATCAGAGCTAGAAATATGAAATCAAGTTATCACGCAAAAGAGGAAATTAAGGTATCACACAGATATACATCAAAATATAAAGGAAAAATTTCAAACAGAGCTGACTAGAAAGATAAAGATGGCAACTTTGGTAATTTTGAAGATATTTCAAAGGAAATATTTAAATTGCACTTCACAAGCAGAAGCACTACAAAAAAATTATTTATTTTTATACATGCTGTCTTACCTCTGTTGTGAGAGAGAGAACAATGACCCATGGGCACAACAGAAGGACGGAAACGAGATGAGACAAAGCTTGAAGACGCTTGGCTCCACCTACATCTACAGATAGTTTTCGGGAAGCCATGTGAAAACCAACCTTACAGCACAATGCCAGTACCAGAAGCAGTACTCCTCCCTGAAAACACAGAGGGATCCCATTAACATTTCATGAGAGCCAAATACCTCACTCCAAACAAGGTGACACTTACATGAAAAAAGATTAATCTGCTTTCCTTAATTTATCAACAAAAGCCAAAGACAGGATATTTCCTCTGATAGTTACTCTAGTTAAAAACAGTAATATAGCACACATGGTTATACCTCAGCACTTACTCACCACAACCTAATATGACTTGAAGTTTAAAACTCTCAATAGTGGTAACTGGCATACAACAGCAGTGAATTGGTAGCAAACAGCACACAAGGAAGAAAAACCACACAAAACTGGATTTCCCATCTTCTATTATTAAAAAAGCGTTGAAAGTATACTTAAATCCCAAAAGTGTCATGTCACCTTGGCCTTTAATTTTTTCATAAGCTTTTCATTCACTTACCTTTAATCGCACCACACCGTATTTCTCCGCAATATTTTCTTGCAAGATTGTTCTATAAACTAATCACAAAATACACACACAGCATCTCATCTCTCTTAGGTCACACTTGCTTTGCGCACAGTTAACGTCTCTCTAATGTTTGATTTATTTTTATGTTAATACTTTCTCAGCTGCTCCGTATTTATTTTTTTCCTGTTTTAGAGCTCAGTGCACCCACAAGACTAAGCTAACAGAACAACTTGATCAAGGCAGGTCAGTCCCATACAGGAAGATTTTGATACTCCATTATTCACGCCACCAATTATAATGGGATTACACTACTGAGAAGTATCAGAATTTGTGTCTTCAAATACAAGCATCTAATGTAAAGGAAAGACTGAGGAAAGAAAAAGAAGCAACAACAAAACTCAGACTCCCAAAGTGAGCAAGAAAAGTATTGTATGCAAAGCATTATGAACATCCAGAACTCCAATGACATGGAGTACTTTATGGAAGCTGCTCGTACTCAATCAAGATGTAGAAATTACAGTGCTAGTTCAGTTCCAATATGGGGTGGGGATGTTGAACTTTTTGGTTTTGATTTAGGCTTGGATTAGCTCTGAGCTGGTGAAATTCTTATGTACAAAACTTAGATAAATATTAACCTACTATAATACAAGTTCCTTACCTTGTGATCTGCAACACCCAGGAAAGCAATGATTGTATACAGAACATGTGTAAGAGCACTGTCATGATGGCCCTCAGCTAAATAAAAAAAAAATTAAGGAAGAGTTTCATTTGATGATTTTTTTTTAAAAAACAAAGAATAGGTAGATGTAGTGGAAGACTATGGGAAGCTGAAGTAAGCAAACTGAGCTTTAAGGTTTGCCAGATCCTTAACATGTAGGAAAGATGAAAATATTTCCACAGAAAATAAATAGTTAAAAATATTTGGGAAAAAATGAAGTATTTTAAAAGATCAGAACATAGTCACTGTTAAATACTGCACAGCAGTCATGATACAGGATTTATGTTAATTTTGGCAACCAGACTTTGAAAAATATACTCAACAGCATTAAAAAAAAAAAAGACTGATTTTCGCTAAAAGCACTAAAACAGTGTGGTGTCTAAAATATGATCTGTATCTTTCCTGCTTCTAAGTATTTAAACTTTACAAAATAGAGTAATTGACAAGCACAACCCAGCAAAATTAAAATAATGATAGCTTTCAGGAAAACTACTAGAGGGCACTTTAACAATGAATTTACTCACTGAAAACTCAGTGGATTAATCGATACTGTTCCTGAATTTGCATCTGTAATTCCATGTTTTCATCCTTCTTTGAGAAAGTTCACTTTCAACTTGTTTGGTTTTACTGCACATTCTTAGATGTACCACTTTTTGCTAGTACACTTCGCTATGATAAGAAGACCTGTTGAAAACTTATTTAAGCATCACTTCCAATCAACTCAGTGGCTTTGAAAGCATGTTAACTAGCTTCCATTTGCAGTTTAAAGTCCATTGTTGCTACTGCAACATGGAGCTACTCCAAGCATTGGAGCTACTGCAGGTTATTTCACATCACTTTTCATTTTAGCAGATGAACTGAGATTACCACATTTGCAAAAGCACAAAACAATCCTTTTGGATATACCAAAAAGACTGCCAGCCAGGCTGTGAACCATTTACTGCACATGCTTAGGCTACAGCCACTATTTTCAGAATTCTTTTAAAAAATGAGAGCTTATCAAAAAAGCTTCTAGCTATCCTAAGTGGTCCGATACGTACAAATGGGCAGGGAGCCTTTAACTACAACTTAAAATCTATAGCTGTGTTCTAAGTTACGAACAAGTAAAAAATGCCATCCATTCAGCTGTAAATATCAGTATTTAGATGTGAAAGTAAGATCTTATGCTATGTTCTTCTTGCAAGGCAAAATCCCTACAAAAAAATGCAAGCACATTTAATTCAGTGCATTCAACTTCACATTCTCTCTCCTCCAGTAATAACAGGCACTTGCTCTTACACATAGCAAGAAAGGATACGATGCTCTGCTATTTTAGCCATGAGGTCATCATTATCAAAAAGTAGTAAGCAGATGACAGCTATGATGAAAAATGCAGCACCTCTTGTCTGTTAAAAAAACAACAAAGCAAAACAACCTAAATATTTTTATAATATTCTGCAACAAGTTAATGTAAAAAATAATTCAGGATATCAACTCCCTCCCTCTCCCCTTTCTGATCAATGTAAGCATATTTTAGTTGAGTAAGAAAAACATAAGGAAAACCCACAGTTTTTTTTAAAAAAGTGACCCTGACGATATAATTTTATATTTATTCAAATTTTCAGATTTACAAAATAATTCAGGGCAAATCACCACTATAACAAGCCAGAAACCTGTACCTTACGAACTTCAATTGTGATTGCTTCCTTCCTCATGGTGTGTTTCTGCCTGCCACAATGCAGAGCTACTTAAGCCTGATGATTTAGTATTTTGTAGCATCAAGGAGCTATAAACAAGATCTAGTGGACAAATTGTAGTATTTTGTCTTATGGGAGGTAAAGGGTAGAGCACTGTGCAAAGGCTTTGAGGAAACAGAGCTCGGCAGTGGCTTTCATGAGGAAGGGACAGAGGTACCCATGAAATCCCAGCTCCCAGAGCCTTCACCTCCCTGACTTAAAACACTGCAATTTTGGTATTCATCATCTTGGCAAAAGCCAAATACAGCCATCACATACTTGTTTTGGAAATTTGGCTGACACCTCTTTGCCGCAGTTCACTTCATGAAGCTGGAACATTCAGAGGACTGGGTAATCACTACCTTAGACACGCAGCTTAACTGCCAAGCATGGCCCACCAAGACATAGATTGACAAAGAACCTCTCTGAAGCTCTACATTTACCATTTGGGTGGAAAGCTGGAGAAAAAAACTTGTCTTCTAGCTGTGGAGCTTCATGCCGGATGCCCTAAGCACCTCAGTTTTAGGGGGGTGGGGCAGAGTGTCAGAGCAGATGACTGTGCTACTCACTCTTAAGGCCAGCCTAAAAGTGATTAGGGGACTCCAGCAGCAACTATGAGACAGAGACTTCAAAATTCCCAGCCTGAGGCAGCACCAAAGCCAGACTTTCTCTTAACCCAGCAAGTACTCTAGCCTCGGGTATATGCCATCGTAAGATATCTTCTTCCAGCTATCACCTTTTTTGCAGCAAAGCAGTCAAGACTGCTAGGTGCTGGGATGAGCTCAATACATTTAAGGCTAATTAGGCACAGTTAGAGAACACCTTGCAAAATTGCATGTAATGAGACTCAGACAAAGGATGTTTCATGTATAGATCTCTGATTAAGTAAAAGGCTGCGCCCAAGTGTTAGGCATGTATAGGCTCATGCAGACAATAAAGTTCTTAGAGCGCTTTTTGGAAGAAAAAATGAAGTATGGGAAAAGCTACAGACATTGAAGAGGCTAGGCAAGGACCAGGAGACCGTACTCCTGGACTTCCATGGAAGGCCAGGACCACTGCGTGCACATCTGTCCTTCTGGCAGTTTGAACCCAAAATCCCATTACAAAGAATACTAAAGTGCAAAAATCTTTCTCAAGGTTCCTTTCCGCTTACAAACAAAAAAACTTCAGATACCTGCTACGGATCTCCAACAACTTCACCCACTGTTTCTCTCTTAATGTCATATTCATTATTTAAAGTAGTATATCTTATCATTTCACCACTAATTAAACCAAAAAGAAGCACAGTTTCTATGAACATAGGTCCAAAACACTGTTTGTTGCTGGTAAAGAAGTACTTCAATTTATAGCATTCAGTAATTTTTACATGGGGAAAAATAAATTTTTAAATACCTTTGCTGGTCCTCCGCCTGAGCTTGTGAACAAGACACTAAGGAGCGACAGCACAACCACATCACTGTGCTCAAACAGCAACAATGTCCTACAAGAAAGTGAAATAAACACTTATGTCCTCTTAAAAGGAGTTCACCTCACAAGCTTGATATATATTATTTCAGCTAAAATTCAATAACACAGCAGTCAAAGACTTATCCTGTAATTTCAACAGCAAGTTTAAATAATTCGAAAGGATAAATGCAAATCTATTTGCCTTCACCAGCAATAAATCTAGCTGTGGACAGCTAGACTTCTCACAAAACAAACAACTTCCCCACTCAAGGAACAGATTAAAATTATTCATTTATAGATTACTTTAAATTGTACCTTCTTCTAGTAACACAAGAAGATACTAACTTGCTCAAGATGGAATTAATATTCCCATTAAAATACCTCCTCTAAACCAAAGTTTCTGGCTCCCAGAAAAAAGGGGCCCTGTTCTGTTGTATTGCATCCTGCTTATTGAGGTGTTGATGGTCTAGAAGTTTATGCCACCTCAGAACATCTTAATTGCTGAAAATAAGAAATTCTAACTTGAACACTATGTCCTTCAGACAGCAAAGGCTGACTAACAAGCTGTATCGACAGCTTTCAAGAGCAGAACATGAAGGTAATGACCACCGTCAAGTTTACCAAATGCTTTTGCCATTCTCTACATAGCAATAGCACCTGCTAGGGCCCATGTTACTGGTTCCACTTTGGAAGACTGATAGCATCCAGAAATGCACTACAGTATTTCTTAAAGAAATCCTATTATTCTCAGGTGTGCCTCTCTCCTGTGTAGAAGATAACACTTCAGCTTCATACAATGTATTATTTAAGGCTTTACTTTCCTCTCTCTAATGAAAGATGCTTTCTAATACATTAACCTTCATTTTTGGAAGTCTAATGTTATTCTTTTATAGTTACTCAGTACTGCTAACAAACAGCACAAGTGGTTTTACTCAGAGTATATACACTAAAGCTGCTCAATTCCAACGCAGCACAGGCGCAAGATCAGATAAAGCAGTGCCCTGCAACAAATGCAGGAATTGATTCCAGTCTCCTGGCACACAAATACAAGCTGCTACCACTAGCTGTCAAGCCATGGACTTCAAACAGGTAAATAAACAATCGGGGTTACATAAATGAGACGAGGAAAATGATGAAAACTACCATCAGTAAAACAGTCCGTGCTCCTGTAGTATCACTCACATCAACATTTTAAGCACTACCAAGAATTTCATTGGCATCTTGTCAAAGAACGAAGAAAATTACAAGTTCTACAGAAAATTGTATGTAGTTTTTCCCCAAGCACAACAACAGAGTTCACAGGAAAAAGCATAAAGATTAATTTTAAATGTCAAAAAATAAAGCAATAGGCTGTCATCGTGGGCTGACAGACAGAAAACAAACAACAAAGGGGCAAGATAGGGAAACACGACAAAAAGAGAAAACATCATTTACAGTAAATATGTATTTACCTCAGTGGTCCACAAAGAGTAAGGCCGAAAAACCACAATAGTGAAATGATGCATCCCACCACAGCATGCTTAAAAATTTTGATCCACTACAAAAGAAAGGTATTTCATTATCATTTTCTCCACAGTTTCAAAATAAATACCTGATTGTTAGCATTCTTTTAGCATAGTAGTTGTAGAAATAGGGGGGAAAACACACGCTCTGCAAGTTGTGCAAAATTTAGAGTATGATTATGTTCTTACCTACTTTGCCAGGCAACTAAGGTTTTTTTGGACATACTATGAACCAGAATTATTTCTTTTCTACCACAGTACTAGATTCTATAGTATAGCCTGAGATATTTTTTAACAAAAAGCCTGAAAAAGAGGCTGATAAAAATCAAGTCTGCTTATTTGTCAAAGATGCTGTATATTTCGTAATCTACTGTATATATCTGATAAGCATATATAGAACTAGATAAAGCATCTGAGATAAGATACTAAGACCTTAAGTCTACCTATACCTATACACGTTAAGGTTTTTTCTTCAGGAAGCAGGTTATAATTCAGCTATTGAACACATTATTAACTTCAAATGCAAGTTTTTGAAGAAAAGTAATTCATTCTGGGAATACATTAAACAAGACAAAGTGCCTATAGCAAATATTGCATCTTCAAAATCCAGAATTTCAAATTTTTTAGCAACAGTGAAGCCATAAATGGATAGATTTTTCTGAACACAAAGATGCAATTTATTCCTGTTTATACTTTAAAATTCTGCCATACGTGTCTAGTGATGAAAGCAGTTGACATCTCGAACACTTCTGAGGCTATCCCTCAGATTCTCTCTACTTAGCACGTACACTGATAACACTGTGCCTGGACCAGGTTTTTGCGCACACAGTTTCATAAAACCAAGATGAATATGGAGCAGGTGAAGAAAATTTATTTCTTAAAAAGAGCAGGTTCCAACCTGGCCCTACTCTTAACTTCTCGGGACACTGAGAACTCAGCCCAGGTCTGAAAAGCAGTTAGACTAGCACCATGCAGAAAGCACTCTTGGCATGGGGGACATGACTGGAATATTTCAATATTCTTGCAATCCAGAAACAGCGGTTCTAAACTGTCGAAGTCAGCTAAGTAGACTAAGCTCTTATTGAAAATCCAGTCCTCAAAACAGATGCTTGTACGGAGCCAAGGACCAATCTTTTCAGGATACTCTCAAAAGAAGCTGGCAAAAGCTAAAAATGTTGATTGTTTTTTAGAGCACACTAGACACAAAGTTAGTTACACACTTCTGGAAATTGCAACCACATCTTCCAAGTGGCGTAACCTTTGTTCCGCTTTCATTTTTGCCAAGAGCCACGTTGCCAAGAATATCTACAAAGATATGAATCATTATTATGTATATCAACTCACCTGACGCTTGGTTACCACTTTTCCAGAAGAAAATGGTTTTTGAAACAAAACCATAAAAAATGCAGACCTGTTAAAACAACAAAGTTTTCTGTATTAGTGTATTACCAGTTAGCTTGTTATTCAAACCAGCTCTAACTAACCATGTCTTTCAGATCAGGCTCCATTTACAAAATGACTTCCTCTCCATTTTTCATTAAAAGACCACACTGACGACACTCACTGGTTTTATTTTCCCTGCTGCATTACACATGTCTGATACCAGTATAAAGGTGATGACAAGTGAACTTCAATTCTGGTCAACTTTACATGCCAGTTCTTCAGAGAATGGCCAATGAGAAGTCTACCTGTGACTTACAAAAATCAACATAACTGATTCAGAAGTTTTGAGGAGAAAGAATACTATGGTTTTTATTGACAAGATATATACACACTCAAACACTTATTCACATATGGAATGCCAAATACACAGCCCTGTTGGAAATGTAAGAAACAGCATGCTTTTTCCCCAACTGGGATCTAGAGTAAGTGATGGGGAAAAAGACAAGGGTGCTTGGGAACATGCAAGTGAAAAGCCCAGAAATGTAAGCAAATTTGAAATAAAAGGAGAAAATGAGGTTCCAAATGTTCCAACTCTGCCAAATTTATTACAGAAATGCTCTTCCCCATCGCATCAGGTAAATATGAAGCAGGATTGTGTCTGCAAAGGTTGCTTCTGCCTATTTGCTATCAGTTTCTACATTTCAGCTCTCAGTCGGGGAAAAATAGCAGTTGAAGCTCACAAGCACTACAGTAACACAAAGTATAAGGAAGCAAGCTTATCTTCTACACCCTTCTTAAGAAAATTTCGACATGCCTGAGTTTCCTGTGATCAGTACTGTCATAATACAATCAACTTTGAAGTAGAAAAACCACAGAAGTTTCTCAAGGGTACAGAGGCCTTAGAGAGAGATCTGGGCAATCACCAACCGTATGAAATTTATCAAGAGCAAGGGCCAGGTTCTCCACCTGCAGCAAAGTAATCCTGGTTATATCTACAAACTGGGGTCAAGAGGCTGCAGTGCAGCCCCACACAAAGGGATCTGGGGGTTTGGGTCGATGGTGAGTTGAACACGAGTCAACAGTGTGCCCTGGCAGCCAACAGGGCCAACCATGTCCTGGGGTGCATCACGCACAGCATAAACAGCTAGTCAAGGGAGGTGATTGTCACTCTCTACACGGCACTGCTGTGGCCCCACCTCAAGTACTGTGTGTGGTTTTGGGTGCCTCGATATAAGAAGGACACCAAACTTACAGTGTGTCCAGAGGAGGATGACCAAGATGGTGAAAGGTCTCAAGGGCAAAACTTAGGAGAAGCAGCTAAGGTCACTTGGTTTGCTCAGCCTGGAGAAGAGAAGGCTGAGGGGTGACCTCACTGCAGCCTACACTTTCCTCAAGGCGGGCAGCGGACTGGGAGGTGCTGATCTCCTCTCTCTGGTGACCAGCGAGAGGACACACGGAGATGGAATGAAGCTGTGTCAGGGGCAGTTCAGATTGGGCATTAGGAAAAGGTTCTTCACTGAGAGGATGGCTGGTCACTGGAACAGGCTCCCCAGGGAAGTCGTCATGGCACCAAGCCTGTCAGAGCTCAGGGAGCATGTGGATGATGCTCTTAGTCATATGGCTTAGTTTTAAGTCGTCCTGCCACAAGCAGGGAGTTGGACTTGATGATCCTTACGGGCCCCTTCCAACTTGAGATACTCTACGATTCTGAAATTATAGTGAGCAGAGACATGAAGGAAAAACATTTCTATGAACAGAGCATTTCCTGGATCCCTGACTATGCCTTCTCCTCCTCGATTAACCCATAATAACATAAAGCAGGGTACAAGCTTGACGCTGACGAAGAGCACCCTAGACAAAGCATGCCGTAATGGTGGTGGACCAGGCTTGGCCCCCTGCGCACTCACCCCAGCTGCACTATGAAGATAAACTGCACGAGGTGCACCGCTTTCAGAAGATCGTAAGCCTCAAACAGCCCCACGGCTTTCAAGAACTTGGTGAAGCACAGCAGCACGATGTACCGAGTCAGCCTGCGAGAGGAGAGAGGGCAGCTCCCACCTGCGCCCGCGCACTCGGCCCCGCCGCCTTCCGGGCCCG
>NW_009648250.1:1445880-1461832 GCF_000708025.1 Charadrius vociferus | reverse complement strand
GGGGACGATCGGGTTGCGTGGTGTGTGTGCCCTGTGGGTCTTGCCTTGTGCCTGTCTCTGGTGTCCGATGCGAAGAGAAACGTTGTGGTTTTGTGCGGTGTGGGTGTGTGGAGGAGCGGTTCCCCCCCCATTTAGTGAGCCACCGTTGTTTGCGTGGCGGTGTGCACCTGCCAGCTCTGCGCTGGGGAGGACTTCCTGCCGCAGGGGAACGGGCCGCGAGTGAAACTGCTCTGAAAATGGCCACAGAATCATAGAATGGTTAGAGTTGGAGATCATCGAGTTCCAACCCCGCTGCCATGGGCAGGGACACCTCCCCCCAGGCCAGGTTGCTCAAAGCCCCATCCAGCCTGGCCTTGAACACCTCCAGGGATGGGGCACCCACAACTTCTCTGGGCAGTTTGTTCCAGTGCCTCTTCACCCTGAGAGTGAAAAATTTCTTCCTAATAGCTAATCTAAGCTTCCCTCTTGAAGTTTAAAACCATCAGCCCTCACCGTATCGCTCCACTCCCTGATAAAAGAGTCCCTCCCCAGCTCTCCTGCAGGCCTCCTACGCATACTGGAAGACCGACATAAGGTCTCTCTGGAGCCCTCCCTTCTCCAGGCTGAACAGCCCCAACTCTCTCAGCCGCTCCTCACAGCAGAGGTGCTCCAGCCCTCGGATCATCTTTGTGGCCTGCTCTGGACACGCTCCAACAGGTCCATGTCCTTCTTATGTTCAGGGCCCCAGAGCTGGACGCAGTACTCCAGGTGGGGTCTCACCAGAGCAGAGGGACAGAATTACCTCCCTTGACCTGCTGTCCACGCTTCTTTTGATGCGACCCAGGATACGGTTGGCCTTCTGGGCTATGAGTGCATGTTGCCGGCTCATGTTGAGCTTCTCATAAGCCAATGCCCCCAAGTCCTCCTGTGACTTGCTTTCCCAACCCATATTTGGGCTTTCATCTTTACTTTTACTGTGCTTTAAAGGAAGTCTGTCTGTCTGTAAACTAGTACATGATGTATGCAGCCTGCTTTATGGTAGTTTCATATACGGTGCCACAGAGTAAGGCTCTGCCAGGGCTCAACAGGTTTAAGAGTTCCTGGTGCTCTGAAAATGGGGCTATGTCCTACCGTCTGATATCAGAAGTATACTCCAGCCATTCTTACTAATAAAATGTTATATACCGGTAACTCTTATTTTCAAAGGACCATGCTGGCAGGAGTCAAGTAGAACAGGTTCCAGGAATTGGCTGCACTGTATATCACCCCTTTCCACCTGAGGAATATCTGACCAATATATATAGCCTTGCAATTTGTTCCCATTAGGAGAGATGAATTGTTGAATTGCATTTTTTTTTTTTTTTATGCAAGCCTGTCTATTTTGCATTGTTTTATATTATTATGTGCAAAGCCTTATTTTCCTGAGCACAGTCAGGATCAAGCAGCAGGAGAGAATTTCCCCTCTGATGGCTCCAAGCCTGTAAGCGCTTCCACCAAAAATACGTTCAGTCTTTTATTTTTTCTCAGGACCATTGCTGCACATCCTTCACTGGGTATCTCCTCTTTTTTTCCTTGCACTTCAGCAGTCTGGTGTGGTCCTAGTTTCCTAGATGAATTTCTAATTATGACGATTGTTGTAAACAAAAATCAGAATTTTTGCTTAAGACCTATGGACAGAAATGGAGCCCCAGTAGTCTGGTGGTTCAGTGGATGAGCCAGAAACCTTGACACATGTGCGTTGTGAGTTGCCTGAGTGCTTTCGTTGCTTTGAATAACTAGTTCTTGGTGTTCCTGCCTGTGGCAGTGTTTACAGTCAGCCTCCCTCCCTTGATGCCCCCACTTTTTGGACAAGACGTCAACATCAGCATGCTTCTACCTAAACCTGATCTTGCTTGCAAAGCCATTATATGGCTGTTCCTTCATGCATGCACTGGGTCGCTCAGGATTTTCCGGTCACGGTCATGAAGCTAGGAAGTCCTCCACATTGGTGAGTTTTGATATTTGTCCTTATTGAAGTGCCTGACACCCAGCTGGTTTCACCCCAGCTCCAGTGTACCGGTAGGGTCTCTGCACAGGGATCGCTTCACTCACAGGTAAAGTGGAGCAACATCCTGGATGACACACAGAGTGTGTTAACAGTTTATGGAGGTGCTACAGAAGGGCACAGGGGACTAAAATGTCCAGTTGAAACTATTGGGAAAATTGTCTGTATTGTGAGCTAGCAGCTTTTTTCCAGCCATGTATCAAACTCTATGGTTTTGGGACATCCCAACATATGATTTTGTTCCTTAGTTCAGCGCTGAGGCAGGACAAAGAAATCAGAAATCAACTGATGTGAAGGGAGGTGGAGTGGGGGAGGAATGGCGCAGGGAAAGGGGTACAGATCAAGTGTATCACAGAGAAGAGACTGGAGAGGTGAGGAGAAGGGGGACTGTAACTAGTGGCCTTGCTTATTTCAAGTCTGCTTCTGCTAGCATCATGTGTTGAACGAATCTCAGGAACGGCCAGCTGCATGTTAGATTTCTTTGAAGTAATGAGCTTGGGTAGACTTTAACTGGGAAGAGATGAAGGGATGGGAACACAGAGGAGTATGGCTGCTGGCTGTCCTGGTTTGAGGTAAAACAGGACCAATTTTGTTCAGTAGCTTTACTTTTTAGCTAGGCCTCTTCTAACTACTGAAATTAACAGCATATTGTGCAGGCACTGTTTGCTCTCAGAGTGATAAGACCTATGTTTATAGCTGATGCCAAGGCATGGTATGCGGAGAGGCTCCTGCTTATACTTACTGCTGTAACACCCAAGGCCAGATAACCGGGTTGTTTGGCCCGTTGGAGGGTCGGAAGCAGAAAAGTGTAGAAGGGTCACACCTGGGGGGAGGAGTGGACAGGACAGGTAACCCAAAACTGACCAGCGGGGTATTCCATCCCATCTGCCTCATGCTCAGTAGAAAAGCTGAGGGATCAAAGGGTCAACTCTCTTTCTTCAGTGGCCGACACCTGAGGAGGACTCTGTCTGTTCATCTGCCTTTGATCCTGATCCAGAATCCAGTTCCCATCCATCACTGAGTCCAGTCTGGGACTTCCCCAGTGCCAACCGGTGACGTTATTGTCATCCTGAGAGCTGGTTTTGTATATATTTCATTGTTTTATTTTTATTTTATTATTAATATCTAATTCAAGTAGTTTAGTTCCTTCTGAACTCATAAGTCTCTTTTCCCTCTTCTGCCTCTCTCTTTGAAGAGAGGTAGGGGGAGCATCTGTCGCTCGCCCGGTGGCTGGTTCGGCCCAAATCATGACACTGGCAAATGAAAATTTCAAATTTCAGTGGTCAGAAATCAAAGTTGGGTTGTTTTTTGTTTGTTTGTTTGTTTGTTTGTTTGTTTTAATTTGCAGATTTGCAAAATTGTGCCCAGTGCAGGTGGGGACCTCTGCATGCCAAGGATAAGGCTGTTAAGAGAAATGCCAGTTCTGCTATTTCAGCCATCTTGTGAAGACCCCTTCAAAGTTTAATCCACAGGTCCTGCCTTCTGTCCAAAAGACCCCTGTTCACAGCCTGAAGTTCCCTGAAGCCCGTGGATCAACCAAAAGATGTCAATAACATTTATAGGCAGGAAACAAAAAATAATACATTTAGTTAGGTGCTGTATGCACTGTGTCCGGGAGATGGAGATGTTGGCAAACAGCACAAGAGGGAGGACTGCGCAGCAGAGGCAGGGTGGGTGGATGGCCCGGGAGCCGAGCTGAGACCTAGTGCTGTGGGACCGGGCAGAGGGTAAGAATCAACTCGCTGGGTCAGAGCTATGCAGAGGAGGAAAGAGAAAAAGGGTAGAGGGGTGCAGGGGAGAGCTTTCTGAGACCAAAACTGGGAGAAACACAACAAATAGAGGTCTGAGTTAAATGACAGCATTGCAAAGACCAGGGGGATGCATGCATGGGTCCTCAACACTTTTTAAGGGTGGGAATATGTGGCATGCTGGGACAGGCTGCCACCCATCAGTGGCTTGCCTGCATGCACAAGCCGTGTGTTGTCCCAGACGCTGGCCTCCGATTCACTCAGCTGGTCCCTGCCGGGCACCTCTTCAACATGTGTCGCAAGCACCTGTGCCTGGTGGCATCCTCTTGGCTGCTGGTGGTGCTGGGTGTCCTGGGCCGGAGTGGTGGCAGGACACCCCTGCCCAGGGTGTGCACCCCGGCAGGACACCTGGCTCAAAGAAGCTCTCCAGTAGGACCACGTATCCTACCACATTGGTGGTCCTGGCCTCACCTGTACAAACAGAAGCATACCTAGAACATGAGCTTGCATGTGTGTGGATCTGCCTGTGGTCTTGGCACACTGGAAATCCACCCCTGGCTTGTCAGCCTAGTGCAGGGGCATTTGATTTGTCCAAGAGGTGTCTTGGTGTCAGCATGTGGACTCTATTATATATGAAAACATACTGTGTCTCCACTGGTTATGAAAATAACACATTACTAGACCCTGCCAGGGTCCATGCGAGGGCTGTTAAAAGTGGATGTTCATATACTCAAGTGGAGCGTGACTGCACACATAGATGGCTACTGCCCTGCTGTAAAGACAGGGGGCAGGTAAGTAAAAAACAAAATCACAGGAGAAAAAACACCTCGTGAAATTAGTTAGGATTGTTTAAGTGAATGGTGAAAATAAATACTATTAACTAGAGCAAAGTTGGAGTCTTCGGGGACAGCTGAAGGAAAGAGAAACTAAAGTCCCAGAAATAATAGACCCAAACCCAGAGACTTTATGATTGAAAAGAGAAGCAGGAGGATATGGCGTTCTTGAATAGGGTTTGAAAGTGCTCTTATTAAAACCCTACAAAACCTGCAGGAATGGTGAGAAAATCAAGACATAAATTCATGTATAAGCGTTTATTGTTTCTTTTAGTTCTCAATGTGTATTAAGCTAGTTAGTTTTTTTGGTTTTTGGTTGTTTTTTTTTTTTTTTTTGAGGAGCCTTGTGAAGCCTGTGTTTGTGTTTGCTTAAATATCGCATGCTCCTGAAGGCTTGGGTTGTAAAATCAGAGTATCTAAAAGGTTAGAGCTCTAGGGAGAAAGTGTAGTTGGAGTGCTAGCAGTGGTCCTAGGGTATCTGTGTTGCTCCTCAATGAAAATGTGATGTGGTAAGAAGGAGAACACATGCCTAAGAAATGTCCCTATGGAACGTTAAACCTGGTTGTTGCTGTAACCTAGTGGGACCAAGGGAGACATAGAAGAGAAAGGCTGAGAGAAATTTGGGAGGATAATTTTTTTCATTTCTACCACTAAATGAGTTCTTGGTGCAATTGAAGCAAAAAAAGACCTGTGCTGCTTTCTAAGTGGTGTGCTTCCTTTTGCTATTTCAAGATTACACTTAACTGAAAAAAATCCCCTCCCCCTGGAAAAAAAAAGTAAAAAATTTGTGCTCGATGAAGAGTTGCAGATTCATTTCACGTTTGAGCTTTTGGTCTGTCAAGGAAGATCAAGCATTATCCTTCTGGGTGGAAGAAAATGATGTGTGTGAGTGCCCCCAAATGCAGGAGTGGTTATCTGGAGCTGTCTCTGGACTCGGGTCTGCAGGGAAGCACACTCAGGACAGTGGCAAATGTCCTGGTCGGGGAGCTCTGGCATAGCTGTGCTGCTGATAGGCATTTGTTCCAAGTTGTGCTTTCGTTAAGAGTTTTGTTTACAAAATATCTTAATAGCTTTGTATTTATTGAGTAGTGGTGACACAGATATCTGTTCCAGGAAAAGCTCACTGGGATTAACTAAATAATTGGAAAGGCAAAAAATGTCTTTTCTTTCTGATTTGGCATGAGAGGACAGGGACTTTGCTAAGACTTGGCTTCTGTGTTTCTTCCTTCTGATTCTAAGGCAAGCCATGCTCTTTTGTTTTTCAGCTAGCGAAGAACAGCTGAGCAGAGAACGGCGTTACTGGGAATTGTGCAGACCTCAGTGGTCCACGGATTTCAGTTCATTCATGACGCTAAACTGACCCACAGCCATTTGCAGAAAATTTCAGGATTGGTGTCTGAGGAAGCAAGGAAAGGAGGGCAGCTGTCTCTGGAATAATGTCATGACTTGGGTTGCTGTGAATCTCCATGTCTTCTTGTGCTGCTGTTATATATCCGTGTATATCACTATGTAAACTAGTGAAATTACAGTGACAGAAGAGAAAGCAGCAAAAAAAAAAAAAAAGAAAAAAAGGCCTCTATTTTAGTGATTCAGAGAAAATAAATGACATAGCAAGAAAGGCTTATTGTGACTTAAAAATTACTTTTTCCTCTTATAAAGCTCCAATATTAACTATGTAGCAGGCGTGAGAAGGGAAAAAAGGGCTGACAGAAAATCAGAAAAGTGCCTGAAAATCAGGGTCACTTTAGAGGCTTTCGTGATTTCCTGTAATGTGACATAAACGATCTATTGTGTTTTTGCTGGGAAATCTGTGGCTGAGGTCAATGTAGCAGAAAATAAAAGTTGAGAAAACATACACAGGGTTGCTGTGCTGGAATGAGAGTTGTGTTCCTTATTGAACTGGACACAGGGGATGGTGCCCATTGGAATTTACATAAAACAAATGCTAAAGCATCTATTAGACTGTATTCTGACATGTGTGTTGCTTCCTGTCAGTTTAGTTTTGCATTATCAGAAAGCTTTTGTTTAGATATAAGCAGCTTTTGTTACTCGGACTTGTTAACACAGATCTCTGGCAATGGTTTTCCCTCTTCTCCCCACTGCGGGCTGTCGGCACTGAGCAGCCGGTGCTCGCTGTGGCCCCGACGCCGTCTTCCTGGCGTGGTTCTGGCTGTGTCGTGCTTGGCACAGATGAGGTCGGCGGTAGGGATCTGGCCGGCTCCGGTGCCTCTGTTCTGGAGGGCAGTCAGCCTCCTCTGCCCTGCTCCGTGCTCAGGTGTGTGGCCCTGCTGGGAGCTAGTCTGCATGCTGACCTGGGTTTTCCCTGAGAAAAGTGAGAAACCCCAGAGACCGGTCCTCCCATCCATGTCCCCCCTTCAGGGTTTGACCCTTTGGTGGCGGCGATGTATGCAGACAGCTGAGCATCTTCCAAGGTCACGTGTGTGGTTTGCTAAAATGTTTAGTGGAGGGAACGCATACAGCAAGGGCCAGCAAAGTGATGTGGTTTTGTATGGAGCCAAGTCGGGGACTGAACCTCAGTCTAGGCCAGTGGTTTAACCACAAGGTCAATTCCTCATTCATTACCACTTACTTAATAATAAACCTGAAATAAATACTTGAGATTGTCTCAGAGATTTTTTTTTGCAACTTTCCAGTCAGAATTAATTAGGTGCTATGAGTAGGGCACTTGAACTATTTGAAATGATTCACTGCTTTCCTTCCTAAGGATGTAAATTAACACATGTTCTGTTTTGCTGACAGAGTGAATTCTGCGTTAGGAAACTCACGAAGCCTGGCTGGTGTGAGTTGAGACAAATGCATGATGCTAATTTTCCGTCTGAAAACAGCAGCTTCAGTTAGCTCTTATTTTGTCTTGTCTTCCCTCCCCTGTGACAGTCCTGAGTAATAAGGAACACATGCTGCTGAGAAGATGAACCACACAAATGTCAGTGCTTCAGCAGCATTTTGCCTCAGATTTCCCCCTTCCGCAGCACGGCTGAAGGCAGCAATTACAGAGTCGCAATCACGTGAACATTAGCAGTAAAAACATTGTCCTCTTCAACCTCCTGGATGATACGGAGATAAAAACATTAATGGTTGGTCTACAGCAGCCCACCTACATTTTCTAGCACTAGTGGAAAATTGAAGACAGCTGGCAATGCAGGCAGGGGAGATGGTTGAGACATGGTGAATGAATTCAAGGTCTAAGCCCTCTGACCTGCTTCACCGCCCTCCTGCCTCCCCCCAGATATTGCCCAGGGGCTTAAAAAACAAGCCCCTGGGCATGTGTTAAAAAGAAAAAGTATAATAAAATGTGCTGTATAACCCCTGTATATGGGCTATGTTGTGGTAGGCTGTGCCTCACTGTATCTGGCTTTGTGCCGGTGTAAGCTGCGTACGGTCCATGAGTAAGCGCTTGGACCTCAGGCTCCTGGCTGTGGAGGACTGCAGATGTATGGGCTTGAAACGACGTGGATCGTGGGCAAGCTCAGCCTTGGGAACAAGCCTGGCCTGATGCATAACTCATTGTACAGGCATATTCAGAAAGCTCTCTGTGCTGACAGAGATTAATGGAAGCTGTAGGAAAGTGATAGAAAGCAGAGTTCAGACTACTCTCTGTGGGTGATATTCCTCTTCATGTTTTATTTCCAGTTATTTTAAAATTAAGCCATAAATTGAGGGCAGAATTCACATTACACATTCATCTCCTCATCTGCAGGCCCCTGGGGGACAGCCGGTCTACTTTATCAGGATGCAGAGCAGAAGGTTTCTGACCATTGTTGAGCTCTTGTGTGTATGTATATGTACTGCTTGAACAGGCTGGTGTTTTCTTTTATATTGTACTGGGATATATCATGCTTTTTTCCCATACTGTTACTTGTTAGTATCCATACTGTTATTCTTCAGGTCTTGTTTTGACAAGATGTATAATAGACCCTGGTCCCTGGAGAACCAGGACTTAGGCTGAGGATACATTTTTGGCCATATTGGAACACAGGGTTGAATAAGAGACTTTTTTGCATTTAAAAAACATCGTTATGAAAGCAGGTAAGAAGAGGAGAAGAGAAATTAAAAAAGGCACTGTGAACAAAGGAACATTTTTATTGCCAAAACCATAGCTATTAATGATATGTAGGTTATCTAGAATGCCCTTCTAATGACCGAATCATTAATTAATCCTGAATGAAACTTTTCTTGCTATTGAAGTGTTTAGGATGGTCTTAATCTAGGTGGATCCTGTATTGTCTGGCAGTTGGGTCAAACTCATACTGAAGACTTTTCCCTAGTGGGATGCCAGTCTTGGACTCTCTCCTCCACCTGCCTCTATATTTTCACAAAACTCTGGGAGCTGAATGTCTCCAGAGCCTCTACTGCTCCTTAGTAGCTGAGGCTGGCCAGCAACTAAAAACACCTTAAGAGGGGATGAACCCAAAGCCAATTAAATTACCTGCAGGCAATGCTTAGGAAAGCATGCTGGTAGAAAAACACACATCCAGCAGCAGTGAACCTAGCTAGGAAATTTAGCGGTGAACACGCCTGGGCACTGGACTGAAGTTGTGAAATGGTTTGACTGGCTTCTGGCACATGTGGCCATGGACAGCTGGGTTCCCTCAGGCTGTCTTGGGGTATGGGTTTGGTTATCGCCCTAAGGAAACTCATCAGCATGACTACTCACAGGTAATTTACCCTGTGAGATCTTGTGGGTTGGAGGCAGGGTGCAATGGAGGGTGGCTGGCTGGCTTAAGGAGTGAGGTGTGTGGAGTTGCTGGGGGCCAAATGAGGTATCTTTTCCTGGTGGTGTGGAAGGAAAGGAATGTAAGTGCCAAGTCCTTGTTGGAGAAGCAGTGGAAATGGAAACCAAAGGAAGAAATGAAGTGGAGGGGATGGCAAGGAAAGGAGCAGTTGAATTAAGGTGGAGGTGCTCTGACAAACTACTTCTTGCTTCTTTTCCTTTCATAATCTGGTCCTGCCTACAGCTCTGAGCTCATGTTTTTGTACTCCCCAGATAGCTCCATCTGCTCCCACTTGCTCTTTGGCAAGGCCGAGTGTTTTCATGGCTGGGCTACAGAGTACCAGGCTCTTTGGCACAGCTGGTGTCCAGGATCAAGGCTTGCATTGCATTCTGACTTGGCAGACTGTGCTTCCTCTCACTGCAAACCCTTTTGGCTTTTGCCACCCAGGCTTGTTCTTTCCTGACAGAGTGTAGCTTCCCTCCACCAAGCTAATGGTGCAGCATTACCCTCCCAGCAGCAAGAATTAGCCCTTGTGAGATGCACTGCTTCCCTCTCTAATGGACCAAGAGGAGCCTGTGGTGCAGAAGCTGCAGACTTGTCCTTTCTTACCTGATAAGTGAAAACCCTCTTCTGACAGAGCTTCCTTGACTTTTTCTTCAGGGGGGTCTGAAGCACTGCAGCTGTATTTCACACAACTCTCTAAGGTTCTCTGTTTCAGGCAGTAAAAAAAAGCAAGAAAGGACATGGCCAGCAAGCCAATTCCCCAGGTAATCGTGGAAACATGTTTAATCTTATGTTGCTGTGAGCCCGTTGTTTGTTTCTTGATGCCAGTAGTCAGAACATTTATCATAACTGCTCTGAATTATCTCAACATGCCATGATGTCAGGCAGGGCGAGCATCTCCCTTTGAAGTGGCCTTTCTTTCAGTAGGTGGATTTAGCAAAGAAAAGGAGAAAGGGTTTAGCCAAGGTTATTGGAACAGCCCAATATCACTGAGCTCACTTGGAGAGGATGCTCCTGCACCAATGATTGCTTTGTGTGCACTCAGAGAGCAGTAGCCGATGGGTAGCGCTGTAGGATCATGCATGATGAAAAGCAAGATCTGACACTGGCATCCACAAGTGTGGGTCCACTGAAACCAATGGAGTGGCCTATTGTGCCAGGTCTGGATTTGGTAGTGAGTATAAGGACAGATGGGATGTGGAAGAAGGACATTACCAGAATTTATCAGGAAAACACACTGGGCTAAGTAGTCCATACTGGAGATGATCAAGCTGCTCTCTGTCTCCTGATTATTGAGATTATGATCTGAGATGTCATGTCTCAGTCCCTCTGGTGCAGCCTATTACCAAGGCTCACTTTTCTCATGTCTGGAGCAGCTGGACGCACTTGAAATGTGCCATGACATGGAGAGCTTGAGTCTTACAGCCATTAAAACACAGCCACGGGGCAGACTGGAGGGATGGTGCTCACTCTGCCTGTACTCAGAGCTGGTCGATCACCAAGCAGCTCAGCCTGAGCATGCTGTGGGAGAGGCTCAGCCAGAACGAGCACGTGCTGCATGCGTGTGGAAGGGTTATTACTCAGCTCAGCATCAGGCTAATGTGGCCGCACGCTTCCCAAGATGCCATGGCTCACGTCCTGCCAGGGAGGCAAAGCAGACCTCTTCTCCCCTTGGATCTATCCCACAGACGTGTCTAATGTGTCTGGGATGATGCTGGTGCAAAACTGGCTTCAGCCTGGTGGCAGATGCAGGTGGGGGCATCAGAGGAGTGATGCACCCTCACCGAGGAGATATGTTGACCCTATAGCCTCTGGAGATGCAGCTGTTGGAGAAACCTGAAGCTGCGGAGTGAGGAATGAGGAGGGTGGCACGGCTCAGAGCGGCATGGACATCTGAGCTGCCAGGAGAGAGAGATTTCAGCTCTCATGGTAGCCACGTTGCACAAGGGGATGTGAGGAAAAGCCTGGGTATTTAACTGGGACAACTAACATGTCTTACAGCTTGATATCCTCTGCAGCACCAAGAGAGCAACATGCCTTCACCTGTATGTGTTACTGTCAGGAAATTTGGCATCAGTACCAATAATGGCCAAGACCCATCCTAGCCATCTAGAGTGCATTTATGTCTGTATGCTTACATCTTTCACCTGGACCTATGGGCTAATTTCAGCTAGAGATGTAGAAGCATCGATTTCAAATAATTTTCATGAAAATAACAGCCTAGATAGGAGGAGAGATGCCATGGAGGGCTGCTTTGAGGGGCTGGTGCCTGCCTATGTTCACCCTTTGTTGAACCCCGTAGAAAATCTACATGGGAAAGGGGTATTTTGGATGTTCTTTATAAAAGAAAGCTTCACCTGGAGTTTGTGCTTGATTAGAAGGCCTATGCCTGAGAGGCAAAGCATCAGGAAACCAGACTCCAGTAGCTCTGCGGCTCCCAGTGCTACTTCTCCCCCCCTCGCTCTCTTTAATGGAGGTGCAAACCCAAGAACAGGTTTGGCTGGCAGCGCGTGGGCATCCTGGCACCCAAGGAGCTGAACTACATGGAGAAGCTCACCCCGTTTGCAGCATGCCGCCCCGTTGGGGGTATGCTGTGAGCTGGGCTCGGAGGCACTGGCCCGGAGGGAGAGGAGGACCAGGAGTGAACTTGGGTGATGGTGCAGATTTTGCTGCTGAATTCATGGAAGAGCCAACCCCATCCTACAGACTCGTTTCCTTCTTTAGGAGAACTCCTATGAAGTGTAGCTCACTGAAGGGCATTGCCCCATTTGCCTAAGTGTTTTGACACTGTTAGTTATTGTCGAGTTTTATTGGTGCTCTTTGGAGTTTCATTGGTCCATGGAGACCAAGCCCTCAGGGCATATGACAAGGGATATGAGGTAGAAAAACAAGCAACTTCGTACTGCAAGAAGTCACGTTTATTTACTGTAAACATGTGGAAATTCTTTGCTAAAAACACAATATGGGAAAAGCAAACTTTGATGAAAACTAGGTCAAGGAATGACTGAGCCAGTATAGTTCATATGAAAATAAAAAATAATACTCAAACTAAAGAAAGCCAGGAGCTTTCTCAGCTGTCTTGCAATGATTGGAAACATTTTAATTGTGAATGCAATTATGGTTTGTGTTTTTCTTGAAGTTTACAAAATTCTAGCTAGCCTTTTTGTTCTCCTTTCTGCATCCCTTTACACTTCTTGTTTGTAGACATTACCACAGAAGAACTCACGCGTTATGAGAAAGATTGGTGTTACTATATTTCTGGCCGGACTGAAATGAGGAATTTTCAGAATCTTTCCTGGAAGAAGAGGCATGTGATGTCATTTTTCTAAATCAGGTAGTTTTGGACACTTAAAACCATGCCTGAGGCTACTAGTTGCTCTGCAAATAAAAACGTAGGGCTCCACATGCTGGAATATTGAGTTACCTGTTTTGCTGAACCCTACATTGTGCATGCAGAGCCAACTTCCCATTTGCATTACAGTCTCTTTGCCACCTCGGCAGTACATTCGGATGCGTATGCTGACCTACATATGTACACGCAGCTGCACCCGCAGCTACACAAAAATGTATGTGTGCTTTTACCACCAAAATGCATGCACGTATATTTTTTACAAGTGAATCCAGACAACAAGTTTGAAACTTTTGTTTTACACATGATGATTGTGGTGTTCTCCTCTTGACACCAGTGGAAGATTGGTCATGCGAAGAGTCAAAGGTCAGCCCCTTTTGTGGTATATCTGTGCTGTTCACACAAACACCCCAGTCTAAATCATGATCATATGGAAATCGGTGGCAGTTCTGACATCGATTGCAGAGCAATGAGGTGTTGGCCCAAAATTTCAATTTGCACTACCTTCTTAATAGTTTTGTCTATTAAATTTAAATTGCCGGAGACTATAAGATAAACATTGGGGGTAAAAAAAAGTCATAAAATGGTTTAATTTATTTCTGGGTCTATCAAACATTTGTGCTGATAGTATTTTTATGTTCTTAGTTTTCATTTTAAAATAAACAATAACACTGTGATGGGAGATGTCCTAATTTCCTGTTAATAGAGTTTAAATTGAAAAGCATTTTTCAATGGGAGAGCTGCCCATTTAAATTATGGATGGCAATTTTGTTCCATTTTTAAGCTCTTCTCTTCTGGCTGGAGATCCTGGAGTCATAAGACATTTATAGCTTCTTTAACAATACGTAACAACAGCAAAACTGACACTTCCCTATACATCTATAAAGATGTTAAAAGCATGTTATGGTTCTAACAGAGAAGGACAAAGTCAACAAGTTACAAGAGAGAGTCCCATTCACCTGCAGCCTCTCCCCAACCCTGAAACCCGCCTCTCTCTCTTCCCCATGGTGGTGATGCACACGCATTAGCCCACCACCAGGCAAGCAGTAGACTGCCCTAAACAAGAGCCCCAGGAGAGCCTCAGTGAAGGGAGGACATGGATGTCCTCATAGCCCTGACTGTTATATGGGGGAACCACAGACCAAGTCCGACCTAACTTAGAGCAGAGGGGAGGCAAAACTTGGGGACCAGGAGATGACACCTCTCCAGTGTTCTGATGTTCTGAGGTGGCCTGGGCTGTGCAGCTGGACCCCTGGGTAGGATAACTGTGTAAGCTAATACAGCAGTGGGACCTATGCATATTCAAAATCTCGAGTTTAGGTGTATATACTTTATCTTCCTTCCTTGGAATCAGAGATACATATACATGCGTACATATGCATATCCATATCTGTATCCGCGTCCGTACACATACATGTATACGAGCCATGTGCTCAGTAAGAGGTAGGAATTTCTTGCTGCTGATGGAGATGTGGGGATGCCTGGTGGGCAGAGGGTTGGGAAGGGCAGGTAGTGGGTAGAAGTGCAGGGCAGAAGGGGCACCGCAGGGCTGTGCCAGGCCACAGGCACAATAAAATCTGAGTGCGAGGTCCTGGCCCCGCTGAAGTAAATGGAAAATGTCACACTGGCTCTAGAGCCAGTATTTCACCCAGCATGAGCCAGATATTAAAAAGAAACTGATTAGAAGGGAGAAACCCTGGTAACCAGTGACCATGGAAAGGAAAACAGGAAGAGTACATCACATCTTAACGAGACTTTAGTTTAGCAACACACTTTATTCTCTTAGCGACTGATGTAGTGATTCCTCGACTCCAAATTTATCTGCTGTATTGGGTTTGTGTCACTGCCATAATTTTATCATTTTTTTAACAGCGATACCGTAAGAGGCCTCTAAAGCTCAAAGCATATAGCGAGTAAACTCTTCTACATTCATTTTACTTTGCAAGTCAGGCTCCTAGGTTTAAATTTGCTGTTTCAAGGTGCACTTTGCGGCTTGTTGTGGTTTTATAAATGGCCATTATGTGGGAATAAGAAAGGGAGAATTCTGTCCTCGAGGCTCATTTTTGATGTCCCTCTGATTTGAGATTATTACCACAGCGTGTTGCATCAGTCATGTTGGATATGCAGTAAATGACCTCGACTGTTAGGAAGCCATTAATCAACAAATCATCAACAAGATAAAACTTAGTGTCTCTTCTTGTGCCTTTGGATGTGAAGGACAGCGCCTGATTGTTCCTGAGCCACTATAATCAGAAGAAAAATGCTGCTGGCTTCCTGGCGAGTTAGTGGGGTTTTGTTTTCCTGGTACCACGTTTTCCTGGTGAGGACGTGAAGCCTTGCAGGCTGTTATCAGGGGATGTTTTGCTGGCGGCTCACCCATTGCCATGGAAATTCAGAGGCTGGAATTTCTTGATTTTATGGATGTGAACAAGTTGTTTGGGAGAGCTTGCCTGTGGCCTCAAACTGGAGGCAAGTGCATGAGCAGCTTTGCTTGGAATAGTGTTTTTTAAGCATGAAGACACTTAAAACCATACAGCGCAGTATGTGCTTGTGCTAAAGCATTTGAGGGTTATCGTATCTCCCATTCTGAAGAGGTGCAGGCAGACAGGGGATGCAAGTTTTGTTGTCTTGGAGTGGGAGAAGATTAATGTTTACAGTCCATTGTGTTTTGGTGTTGCTGGTCCAGAGCACTGGCTGCTTCTGTGATTCCCTTCATTATGGTTCCAAGCTCAGTTCAATTTTCCTGCCATATATATTTGTATTATACCTTTAGCTGAATTAGATCGTAAAATAAGTATTGGCTTTTGCAATGTTTCTGTAGCTTACAAGAATGCCTTAGTTACCTCAGCAGATGCGTCTTATAGAAGACGGAGACCATCAGGAAAACTTGACTTTAAAAGCCTTGAAATGTGGTACTAAAGCCTGTAACATGGCCCAGCCACCTGCAGTCACCCCTGACGTATTTTTAAAACACTTCAGAGTCAAACTCTCAGCCAGTGCATCTTTGTGCAGCTTTTTCTTATGTTTCCAGTTCGCGTTGTCTGTAAACATCTACTTCTCCATGCCAGACTCTAGAATGGTCCTCTCTGTCCCCACTGAAATCTGTGGATTTCATTCAGTACTGTGCAGTGTAGAAGTGAGCCTCAAACCCTGGCTTGCCTGTGCTTACAGCACAATTCTTGGAGGAGCCAGACTCACCGGGTAACTGCTAATCTGTACAACAGAGGGAATGCAGGGAATTTGTCCTATGTTTCCAGCAGGAA